>NC_070645.1:4223477-4417985 GCF_947347685.1 Pleuronectes platessa | reverse complement strand
GCTCAGAGTCAGGGAGTTCATCCGTTTCCACCAGATCCCCAACCCGCTCAGGCAGAGGCTGGAGGAGTATTTCCAACACGCCTGGTCCTACACCAACGGCATTGACATGAATGCTGTGAGTACACATCCTCATACACCCTGTCCTGTATGTGCACACCTAGTCTGCCCATGTTCATGAATGTGCGTTGCGAACAAATACACACACGTACACAGAGGATAGTGGAGTATTTTGAGCCTGTTTTGCACGTTAATAGGATTATTGGAAAACTTTGTCTCAGCATGCATGGTCCGAAACACGCTTACATACATTCCAGATATGCAAATCTCTCACATAAACACACTATGCATGAACACACACACACACACACACACACACACACACACACACACACACACACACACATACACACACACAGTCAGACTGAAAGAGTGCTTTACAGCCTCAGCCTGAACTCTCTAAATTACAGTGAATAGGATGGTGCTGCACACACCCATAAACACACACCAGCATTGCAATCATAAATCATATATCATACATCCACTGATGTAAACAATGCATGTCAGTGGATGCCACAGATCGTGTGAATTATAAACAAAATGCATGTCTGAATATCAATAAATGTTCCCAGAGCCATTATTTCACAAATCGATTCAGGACTACTGTATTTTCACAGCTATATTTTCCACTGCACTGTAAACTGTTTAAAAACATGTCAGCTCAGAAATGATCTTTGCTGAAAATATATTTTCTTATGGCATCAGCATGTCTTTAGGGCCAGCAAATAACACCACGTCTGTGAACATTATTCCATCACTGAAACCCTGTTTCATTTCAGTGTAATAACTCATTGAAGTAGTGAGGAAACAGATTAAAGTGCATCGATGGGAAAGTGTCGTCCAATGTCAGCATCGTCACCCTCCTTCATTATGTGATGTAGCTCTCTTCAAGGCCCAGTGAAGTGCAGTGTGGTGAGCAGACTGCATTAGAGAAAATTCACATTAATGATCATTATAATCATCAGAGGAAACCCTGTCTGTCCGCACGACAGATTCTAAAACCTCTTTCATTCAAGTTCGAGAGAATAATAATTCAGCACGGACGAAAAAGCACAAGCCAGGGTTAATGGTTTGTAGAGATCTAGTCTCTGAATTCCAAATATTGAACACTCAGCCTTTTGGGAGAAGCCCATTCTACATTCCAAGAGAGTCCTCACCAGGCTCCCATACTCCAACTGGTTGTCCCTATACCTGGTTGCCACAGACTTCACTGGAGTCTGTAGCTGTTCTCAGGCTGCTTGTAAGAAATACTCCCCTCACATATTGGCACTGAGAAGTGTAAAAATCTGTTTTATTCGTGGTGAAACTGTAGCGGGTCAGAGGACGTCAGCTCAGGACACACTAAAGACACATTTGCCTTCAAGTTCAGACCTGTACTCGGCGCTCACCACATGTGATCGGGTGACTCATGATGGATGTGAATACCAGGTCTGAATGGGGTCAATGAATAGTTAGGGGATCAATTCATCACAGTCAAGCCCAGATTTGAGGATATTTCACTAAAAAACACAAGGATAACAGAAATCATTAAGATAAATCATCAGCCAGTAGATGTTAAAATATGTCAAAGGAGGAAAGAGAAGACATTTAGGGTTTTTCCACAAGTTTGGGTTCATCAAACTTTCATTAGTCTCCTGCTCTTACCTCAGCAGCTGTCCTGAAGACTAGAGAGACATCTTTGTTCAGCAAGTCACTCTGGGTTAAGATTTTTTTGTTTCATAGCCTCAGTCTAAAATACCTGTGGTTTGAGGTTTATTTTTAATACTGTGTTTTCGTTTATAATTTCAGACACAAGTCATCTTTTAGTGTTTATTGTTTTGACCAAATCAGAACTTCAATGTTCAATGTAACTCAAATTTCAACCGTTTTGTGCTGTCACATTAAAAGATTTTCCACTGAGAAACCAGTGGGATGCATTTATTTTGAAGAAGTTGTAGAAATGCAGTGTTGTTTTCACAAGTTGGCGGCCACCTTGCTGTGTGGCGCTGTGGAAAAACACTTGAAAAGAGCCACTGGGACTAATGTCCCGACAGTGGAAAAACCCAGTTTGATCTGCAGGAATCACCCAAGGAAAAGTCAGGAGATCATCATAGACCCTGGGGTTCATCTATTTCTGCACCAAATTTCATTGAAATCTATTTAACTGTTGTCAAGATATTTCAAGATAAAAGCAAAAAGTGCCAGCCTATTTGTGAGAGTAAAGCTGCTTTCAGGCATCCACTGATCTCTGGAAATCCTCCGGACTTTCTCTGCAGGTACTGTATGTGTGAACACAAATGTCAGAGTGAGAATGTCTGTTATTTTCTGCGGACTTTCTCCAACTGGCTCCCTTATAAAATCCTCAGAAACTTCAAACTTCAAACCCTGATCGGAGAAGCTCCTGCTGTGTTGATAAAAATATCAGGGGACCATCGAATTGGTCGGATGTCTTTAAAAAATGTTTTATCTCCGTCTCGATGGATTGGACGGACCTTTAGCTTGGCTTGAAAAATATTATCTTGTTCTTTGATACTCTCGGTTAATATATAAAACCCTTCACGACTAAAATAGTTAAAAGTCAAAACCGAGGTTCTTACAGCTGGCAGTTAACCATATGAAAAGTATAATGCTATAGATAGAGTCTGCCTGTATATTTTGTTACAGCTATATAGTGGAGTGGTTTAAGTGCTCCCTTGGCCATAAAAAAGGCAAAATATACCCATAAAAACATTTCTGTTCAACACTAAGCAAACTGTTTGCCTACTTAAAAAAACTATAGAAGAGTCCACACTAATGTATCATCACAGTTAACATTTATTTAAACAATAACAGTGCTTCGTCGTAAGTCAGCAGTTAAGGATCTGCTAAATGCTCCATTAAACTGGAGGCGAGAGAACACCTGATGCAGTTGGACTATAAAATGTGACTTCAGCACATTTTGGACCTGCACCGCATAAATCAACAAAATGGCTTTTTTGTAAATGCGTACGGGGAGTAATGGTGGGCTATTGTTCAAATTCATATTTTCTGTTTACAGGTTATAGATATTTTCTTTTTATTTATTCGAATTCATTTGATCTGTTCTTGTGTTAGACTTCAAAACAAACTAATTTTATATGGTTTGTTAAATTTTAAGAGATGCAAAGTGGTAATAGTTCAAGAGAAGTTAGATAAATTACTATTTGTATAAAGAAAAGTAAAGATGTGGAGATAAGAAGCAATGAGGCTTGAGATGTGGAAAGAGCACAGACACGAAAGATGAAAGAGAGACATGGAACATTGCCGTTAGAGATAAGAGAAGGCGTCCCACTGAAGGCTGGAATGAAGAAAGCAGCTTGAAGCGAGGGACACCGTGTGGTGTTGTAGGTACTTGTGTTGTGTGCAGTCAGCCAGAGAGTTAGAAGAGCTGGGACTTTACAATGGCTGCAGTGAATTCATTAAAACTGCACCAGCTCCTCATGTTAATTCCACTCACAACTCCTAACTGTACAAACACTCTGAAATATACAGTTTCAAATCATTTTCCTGTGAAGCTCTAAAAAATCTATACGCAGGCCCATTTGACAGCTGCTGAGGCTCGTCTTCCAAAAATAAAGAAAATGTATATAAATCCTGACTTTTTGATGATTACAACCACCATCTTCTGATAAATGTAAAGGCTATTGAGTCGTGTCATGTTAATTTATGAAATGGTGTAATAAAATTGAAAGGCTCTAATGTCCCAAGAGTCTTCACCAAAAGGATTGAAGGCAATAAAGACAGGAAAGGCTTCACTTCAAACCATCCACCATCTGTGACATTTATTTGACATTAGCTTTATGTACTGGGCTTAATGCACCACTCAGTCGCTGTTTATTACTTGTATCAATACTGATGTAACTTTTCTCCATCAATTCATACGCTTTCTTTTTCCTTCCCCCTTTCCTACCTCATTTCCCCCTGTTTCCTCTTCTGTCGCCTCTTCCCATCCACTCTATCCTCTACTTTTTCTCACATCCTGTCCTCTTCCTCTTATATCCTCCACTCCTTCTTTTTCCCTCTATCCTTCCTTTGCTCGTGTCTTCTCCTTCTCTCTGCTCCCTCATTCCTCGGCTCCCTCCCCATCAGGTGCTGAAAGGTTTCCCAGAGTGTCTCCAGGCAGATATCTGCCTCCATCTGAACCGGACCCTGCTGCAGAACTGTAAGGCTTTTAAAGGCTCCACCAAGGGCTGCCTCAGGGCGCTGGCCATGAAGTTCAAGACCACCCACGCGCCTCCTGGTGACACGCTGGTCCACGCCGGGGACGTCCTCACCGCACTCTACTTTATATCCAGGGGATCCATAGAGATACTGAGAGGAGATGTGGTGGTGGCCATCTTGGGTAATTAAAAAGTGTTAACAGCTTTCAGTTCTTCTCCGTGTTTTACTGCCTTGCATAAACCATCTAACTGCCCCCCCTCCAAGTTTATAATTTTGATTAGAAGTTTATAATTAAATTTCCATCATTTAACTTCAGTCTGTAGATTTACTTCATCGGAGGCCGTGAGTCGAGCTTACATTTTTTAGCACTAGCTCTCCACAGCATCATAGCCTCCAGCATTAATTACCTTCATAAGAGCAAAAACGGTTAAGGCATCATTGCCTTTCTAATGAATTGTATTTGCTGGTATCGCCATCTACTGGTGAACACATGGTGTTACTCCAAATAGTGAAGTGTTTCTTCAGACCTGCTGCATGATCTTTGGAGCTCAACCACATTGAGCATCAGGTTCTTGGTCACTTCCTTTACCAATCCTAGAACCATAATCTGGCCAGTACCTCGACACGGTCCTGTCCCAGAGATCTGCAGGCAGTTCCTGAACTTAGATTCTGCTATGATGTCCAGTGTCAGCTGACACATTTAACTGTCATTCACCAGGGAAAAATGACATCTTCGGCGAGCCCATCAACCTGTATTCCCGGCCGGGTAAATCCAACGCTGATGTTAGGGCTCTCACCTACTGCGACCTCCATAAAATCTTCAGAGAAGACGTTCTGGAGGTGCTGGACATGTATCCTGAGTTTGGAGACAACTTCTGGAACAACCTGGAAATCACCTTTAACCTCCGGGATGTGAGTTCGCGAATTCAAGCTCGATCTAGAGGTTGTAGAGGAGTGATGCAGATTGAGACAGACATCCTGAAACCTTTTCAGCTATTCTGACCATTTGGACGGTTGTTCAATTGTTAAAGCTCTGTTGGTAACAGTCTCAATTAACCTTGTTCTAAATGCAAGTCAAGTCCCTCGGTTGTTTCTGTTTATGACCATTTAAGGTTTGTAATTTCTCCTTTCAGACCAACATGATCCCAGGCTCTCCAAGCAGTGGCGACTCAAACTGTGGGGGATTCAACAAATTACGGAGACGCAAGTTATCATTCCGACGACGTACAGAAAAAGGTAGTCAATGCTCCATAGCTAATACTTTTCTGAGTGCATTTGTTAAATTGTCATATTTATATTGATAAATTACTCTTGTAATGAAATAGAACTTCAGTTTATGATTAACGTTGTCAATGCCAATAGTTTTCCTGGCAATCTTCCTGTATTAGTCATCCTCCAGCTGGAATGACCAATCCCTCTCTTTCATTCATTTCTCTTCTGTCTAGACGAGGCAGATGCTGGAGAAATTAAAAAGTCCCATAAGTCTGTGAGACGAAGACATAGGGAGGCAGCTAGCAACCATACGCAGGGGGAGGCGCCTCAGAGGACGTGGGAGTCACATCGGAGCTCAGTGTCGTCTCACTCCAGTGGTGATGAGGTACTCTTTTTTCCTGAAAACATGTTTGTATTCTCCTGCTTGTCATTCTTGGCCCCTATTACCCAGAAGCAAAATAAACCGTGCACATTAAAAACTGATTTTGATACCAAGGGTTGCATCATCTTACAGGGGGAGGAGTCTGTTGTGACGGGCCTGGCCCCTCCTCCGGAAGTTCTGGGTAACCCACAGGGTCACGCCCCGCCAATGAACTTCAAAGAGAACTCTGAGGCTGATGGAGACCCCAAGACTGGGAACACCTGCAATGCCCTGTCAGGTAAAATTGATTAAATAGTTTCTCCTTATCTGTGTCAATCGAACAATAATACCTGTTTCCTTTTCATGCAAGCACACTCTCATTCTGTCCTCCTCTCTCACAGGTGCTTTGTCAGGCGTGTCCAACATCTTTAGTTTCTGGGGGGAGAGTCGGGGGGGCGGTCAATACCAAGAGGTTCCCAGCTGTAGCCTGACCTCCCCGCCGACAATCAACACGCCGTTACACAGCCTGAGCCGGCAGCAGCGCAACCAGCTGGACACGCGACTGGACATGCTGCAGAAACAACTCAACAGGTACAAAGCTATTTCAATCAGCGGAGACTTCCTTTGACGATTGAACAAAAAGTATCGCCATGCACACGATACCACGGCAAGAATCTAAACAATAAATCCCATTTACTTCAACACACACTCCTTTATAACAAATAAATTAACACGCACAAAACAACAGTGCCTATGTAGCCTGAAATAAATAAGAAGAAATTACTATTAACAATATAAAAGATAACGGTGGAATGCAAAAAAAATAAAAACGAATGGCTTTGTATTTATATAGCGCTTTTCTAGTCTTGATGACCACTCAAAGCGCTTTACAGTACAGTTCTACATTCACCCATTCACACACACATTCACACAGTGCATCTATTCGCAGCACTTAGTTATTCTATGGGGGGCCATTCGGGGTTCAGCATCTTGCCCAAGGACACTTCAGCATGCAGATGGGTCAGACTGGGGATCGAACTGCCGACCTTCAGGTCTGACAACCACTCTTCCCCTCAGCCACAGCCGCCCCCATGTAGGAAAATTGCATTCTGGCATTGACTTGATACAGAAATATGGGTTCTCGTCTGGTGTTATTTTGTGACACGGCTGCACTTTCTATCATCCGTCAGGAAAATATAGTGTTTTCTTAACCTATCTGCGTCTGAAAGGAGCGTCTGCTCTTCATCACAGTGGAAGAAAAGAGTTTTTCCGCCCCTGTAGCCTTTACCTGGACAAGGCACCTTTGTCAGGTCTTGTAGAGATCACAGTCTGTGTGTGTCTGTGCAGGGGCGTAGCTGTAAGGCGGGCTGCTCCTCCAGCTGAATGCTCCGACGTTTAATGCAAGACTGACTGGATGCTTCTGGATAAGATGTGTGTGAGCTGACTGAAAGTCTGTGTGAAGAACTGAGGATGGGGAGTCATGGTGTGTGTATGGGGAGACCTCATTAGTACTAAAAATATTTATATATATATATATGTTGAGGTCAGAAGGTTAGCAGAGTTTTAATTATTTGTATGTGAACCTCACAGAGGATCCAGCAGTAGAACCTACACCTCCATTATAAAGAACAGAACATGTATCTGTTTCCAAAGTGTGATTACAGACCTAAATGTTGGTTTACTAAAATGATCAAATAAAGTGTTTACTCCTGTGGTGATTTGTAGAGCACAATTTATATAACAACGTTTAGTATAATACTATAAGAACAATATTAGAATAGAAAGTATTGTTTCCAAACTGAATGGTAAATGGATTTCATTCATAGTCACCCATTCACACACACAATCATACAGCACCTCCATCACACATCATTCACACTCTGATGGAACAGCCAAAAGGGACAATTCTGTGTTATACTAATGACATTTTACGCACAAACTTCACGCTCATATTTTTGGGGAGATGGCTACCATGGTAACTGTAGTACCATAGCACATATTATACAAACCAACTTCCTGGTTCACTGATAGTAATGATGGGGGAAAAAGTTACAGAAAGTACAGCTTTAATGTCTTTAATGACACAAATAAAATATATTGATTGATCAAATGAAAAAAATCGTCATTTATCTTCCGTGTAGTAATGAACAGTTGTTCATGCTGTGTGCAGGTTGGAGAGTCGCATGTCAACAGACATCGGAGCCATCATGCAGCTGCTGCAGAGACAGATGGCTCTGGTTCCTCCTGCTTACAGCGCTGTCTCCACACCACCTCAGGTGACAATAACACACTCACACACACACACACACACACACACACACTCACACACACATGTAGAAGCATCACGCTCGATGTCACATGGTTCAAGTCCTTAGGTGACACTTTATCAGCAGGAGGCAGGAAGAAACACAGTTCTGCATTATTAATAATAGTGACTGACTCAGGCTGTGGTGTTGCTTCCTCTGCAGGCCTCGCCTTACCCTGGTCCTAGTCCAGAGCCAGGCCCAGGAGAGACACTGGTTCAGCCTGTTACACCACTGGAGACAGACACCTTAGCTTCTTTATCACAGGTGAGGGGAGAAAAAGGTTTGTCTTTGCATATTTCACTACATTTGGCTTTATAATGTGGAGCTCAGTTTTGGAATGATGTCATTGGTAAATATCATGGTGGCTGAGACCTCTCACACACGCACATTCATGGACAACATGAACGCAAAAGTGGCAACACATCTACAAAAGCCACAACACGAACAGTCATTTAAAATGTGATGCCTGTCTAGTTGAGGTGTTACGGTACAGGTGATTGCGGAAATGAAAAGAAGAATGCACTTGTAACCACAACACCTCACACGGACAAGCATCACATTTTTTATATCAACTGGCTTGACTGGGTTATTTCCAAATGAAGGCTCACTTGATCACAGTCAGTAGCTCTGCTCATTTCGATGTCAACATCCGTTGCTCACTTCCTGTATGGTTGTGTTTCCATTGTGTGGCTTTTGTAGTGGATTTGTCACTTGTAATTTTGTTGTTTTGAGTTAATGCCATTGTGTTATACTCCTGGAACACTGACAATTATACATTTTAAACACTAAATTATACAGACAAGGAAGCCTATATAATTATGAATTAAGTGGCATGTTTTTCGGGAAATAATTTACACAAATTTTCCCAAATGCATGTGATCTTCATATTTTAGTATATATGAACTATAATGAATTATATCTGGAGATCTCCAATGTCATGAAAATAGATTTACATATCAATCAACTGTTATAACAACAGTGGTCATTTCTGCGTTTTCTTAGGCACAGAGAAGTGAAAGTTTGATATAAAAATGGATTTTAGATTTTTCTTGTAAACTACAGTTCACAGAAGCACAATCAAGAAATAGCATCATCACAGTCGTTCCCTCTCACCTTCCCTGCAGATCTTGGATTCCCAGGACTTTGAGGAGTTCCCGGCGCAGCCTGTTGAACCTCTGCAGGCCCAGGAATCTTCTCTGATCCACACGAGCCAGGGTCCTCTCACTCCCTCCAGACTCGACAGCCTGGGGCAGCATCTGGAGCTGGAGCTGGAGCTGGGCCTGGGGACGGGGGCTGCGGCAGTTTCAGGCCCAGCAGCAGGCTCAAGTTTAGAGTTGGAGTTAGGGAGTACGGCGACGGTGGGCTCAAGCTTAGGAGCAGCGTTAGACTTTGGCTCAGAGATGTGTGTCGTGTCCCGGATTGGGCTGGCGACTGGTTCGGGAGCATCTCCTCTGGATCCTGAAACTCAAAGGAGGCTGTCCCTCCAAGAACCGCAGACGCCACTGGACTCAAGGACACCACAGAGACACGGCTCCGACCCCGGGGGGAGCTAAGGAAGCGATGAAGGATGTGGGGAGGGCGGGATTGAGGGAGGGATACAGGGTGAGAATGAATACGTGTGATGTTTGTATCCTGCAGTTCCTCCTGTTTCCACCGGTTCTTGTGACACTTTGGAGATCAGGAGGCACCTGCTAACCCTAACTTGCTGTCAAGTAGGGACACACAGCTCAGAAAGTGTGTGTGTGTGTGTGTGTGTGTGTGTGTGTGTTTGTGTGTGTGTGTGTGTGTGTGTGTATGTGTGTGTGTGTGTTTGAGGGTGTTCCTGCCCCCCCTTTAATGAAACATCTGGAGCTTTGTGAACTTCACAACAACACAACCTTTAACCAAAACCACGACACAGCGGAGAGGAGCTCTGCCTCTTAGCGAACACTGTCCAGGTGGATGTGGTCTGGACGTCTCAGTCACCCTGAGGGGGACACAACTGCTGACCTGTAGAAGAATCCCTTTACTGCTGTATCCAGTGTTGGATGACTTACAAGAACAAGCAACATCGGACAGAGTAACGACGAAACAAGTAGCCATTTACGTCTTGCACTGAAAATCCTATTGATATAATGATTATTCAAATCTATATGTCCGTGGCGCTTCCGATAATCTCACAAACTGGCTGATACATTGTAGTGTTAGCTGGCCTAACAGGAAACCTGCTGTCCCATTTTGTCATTGGTTCCTTCACGCTGATGTCCTGCCCCAAAGGCGGAGCTGCCGCCTTCCCAAGAGCACACTGGATTGGCTAGTTTGCACCTCAGGGGTGGGAACTGGAGGGTTAAAAGCCATGAATTTTCTCAATGAACATATCAGCTGTCCTATCATAAGCATTGTACAGGTCTGCTAGTTACTGATGAACATATGGCAGGCTTAGGCAGTGTGACCAACAGGTAAACTGGCAAACTTACAAGTTTACCACCAGACCAGTTCACCAAAAACCAACCATATTTCAACAAGCAGGAAATCCCAGTTTACTAATCTGTAATGAGATATATGACTTGTGATTTGTTTGATTGTGTTTTTCTGTCAAACACAATGAAGTGATGAAGTCATACTGGTCTGCTTTGATTTCCAAAAGGGAATCAACGCCCGTGCACGAAGGGCGACTGGCCGAGTGCGTCTAGTTTTTCAAAGTTGAATTTGCTACCTCAGATTTCATTGGTCCTTACTTTTTTTCCACCTGAGCAATTACCCAGAATGCTTTTACCTTGTACTTAACAGTCTGTCATGTGACACGTAAGTTTGCCAGTTTACAATGACCAGCCGAATGCTTAATTATTCTATGTACAGTACAATATGCAAACACTGGCAAGAAGAGACGACTGAGTGTGCTTTGATATTAATGTTATTATTATTATTATTGTGTGTGTGTGATAAGTTCAAGTCCAGAGCTTTTTATGTCTGTGTTTGTCCTGTTTTTTGTCTTCAGTTTGCAGAGCATGGCTTCACACACTGTAGATGGTCACTATATCCAATGCTGAGGAAACTTTTCTCTTGTTCTTAGCCCCAAACTGATTTAATGGCAAATCTGTTGTTTGGGATTTTTAATGTAGACAGCACAAATAGAAACCCTTTATAACGTAGGTTTAAAAAGAAACATGAAGTCATCCGAGTGCATGTAAACTCCAGAAGAAGAAATTATATAAACACATTTTTTATGCGTTTTTTATTATCATTGTTCCCCCAAAGTACACATTGGATGGCTATACAGAGGCAACTAAACAATTAATATGAATGATCTGGTTGTAGTGATGGTTTGTTTCCTTTAAATTATATATTATGTCTGCATAAATAAAAAGAGGTCCTGGAACTTAGTTTAATATAAGGTTTGAGAATTAAACATCTGACAGGAGTCAGAGGTTTTTGATTTATGTCGATGTGATTCACACATTTCAAAAAGTGGTGAAGGAAATTAACAACATGTTGTGGTGCCACTGTCACAAGAGTGTAAGGGGCACAGTCTGTAGTTTACCCAGAATCCTCAGGGCAGGTGGAAATGTACAAACAGGACGCCCCCTTGTCACTCCAAGGTCATTTTTTCCACGTGAATGAATTTAGAATTTTGCTTAGAATCTTCCATTTTGATCAGGTTTGAGTTCTCGAGATGAAGGAAAATGAAAACCTGTGTCATGGTCAAATCGTCTTCCCTGAAAAAGAGAGAATCTCCAGATGGAGCCTTTCCTGTACCAACACAACGAGAGTCCTGACAGAGGCGGGACGTCCTGCCTGAAGTGCAATAGTCCTTTAAACAGTTGAAACTTGTAGCAGCTTAACCACACCCCTTAATGTTTAGCACTTTACTTTTTTAAACAGTGCGGATGTTCAATGAAGACTCAGGAACGTGTTAGTGATTTCACAGGCTTCGTTTTCCTTGGTCTCTGAACTCGAAACCAAACAATCAGCAGGAAACATCCCAAACCTTCTTTTTGGTGGAATTCCCCTTTAATGCATAATAGTGACGATTGTATTTTGCTGCTTGCTGGTCTAAGCTGTTAAATTAATTTATTTGTTTGAAAAATGTTTGTCCGACTATTTATCACTTGAGCTCATTTGGTGGAGACTTGCTTGCTGTGTAAACTCTGTTCATAACACTGAAATGCATCACTGTCTCTTAATATTTATGGCTGTAAGTGCACATTAATCCTAATAATCATTAATCCAACTGATCCCGGGTCATCTACTTTCCCTGTGCAGTGATTGGACTTTGTTGCTGTGTACGATGTCCTGCTTTGTAGCAGTGCACTTTAGTGTAGAACCAAAGCCAATGAATGCTCTAACAAATGGGTGACATTTTGAATTCCTGTACAAATCGACCCTTTTAAGACATTTAAGTAAAACCAAACAGCTGAATGTCACGCTCTAGTTTGACTCAAACTGAAGTTGTAAATGCAGCTGTGATTTTTTAACCTTCAACCTAGGAGATTTTTACACAGACTTGAAAATCATTTTGTGGGGTTTGAATCAGGACGGTTTGAAAGAGCCAAACCCTGATAACCATTGTACAGTAAGAAAAGGATCGTAGCTGCTTTTACATGAATGGTGATTGACGTGTATTGTTGCTACAAAGTTGGGAGAATCCCTGAATCTTCTGAGTCCCTCTCACCACTGAACCCTGTCTTTTTCCTGTTGTTGTTTTATTGGGTTTACTTCACTGACGTGCCCATCGCCATTACATCATCTTCACCAGCACTCACCAGGGGATCCCACAGTAACCACTAAGTGAAGCTGGCAGTCGAAACATTGGTTGCTTTTTAACAGTTGCAGTGCTGAGGTACTGATTTCCAGATGTGGGCTCTCCTCGACGTCACGTACACTGTAGCGACTGCTTATTTTTGTTCCTGTTCAATAACAGTCACCTAGTGGCCTGAACTGTATCTTTTACATTCAGAACTATGACCTCAAAACTAGAATGTGGTTGTCGACTCTTCTTGTTTGACCCTGTTGTGACCTTTAGAACAATATTCAGTGCTAGAGAATACATTTGTGTAATGCATAGTGCATATTATAGCAGTAGAGGGCGCACTTTGGATTTAAAAAAATCAACAGGGGAAAAGAGTGGGGTTAGAGGTGAGGATGTTGTCAGCTTAACTCAGTTTACACTCACACCTGCACACAGACACACACACATCTCCCTTAATAGGGCCTCTTCCACTCTGCTGAGCTTTTTTTCAGCTGTATTCAGCTTTCTGTGAGTTCCGACAGACTTGGGTCCTTGTAGATATTTTGAGGATTTGGGGAAGGGGGCTGGGTGAGGGTGGCTGTTTGGTACCGTTTACACAACACTGGATCTGCTGTCGCTCCTCGCCTGTACATACCGACTTCTACTACTTGTAAAGGCATCAAAACTCTTGGGCACTCGTATAGCCGGCACTATGCAGAAATGGGAAACCTTTTCTTTGGCATGCTTTGAAATGCAGAATACTATAGAGGAAACTATACTAAAATGAATAAACAAAGTCTGCTCTAATTTCTTATTTAAATAATCACTTTATCGGGAGAAAAAAAAAATCAAAAGCTGTCCATGGTCAAAATGGACTTGAGGGTGATGAAGCTAAAGACTTTTAATATTGTGCACATTTCTACTTGCATGCTGCACCGAAAATCATCCAGCAATGAGAGGTTTTTGACGTGCGAAGCAGCTGATTTTCCGCTGTATGCTTGCAAACTGTGTGTAGAGTGAAACACTGAATTCTTCCGGGTTCTTCCGGGAGAGTCATATTTATATATATACATATATAGGTATATAGACATACTACTTCCAGGTCATGGAAGAGAGGGGTACTGAATAGCTGCAAACATAGTGATCCTAGATGATACAATATGATATTGTATATTTGTATCTGGTTGCAAACCACTGTAATGGAACGATGCATGTGTGGCAGTCCTGGGCAGAACTATTGCTGTTTCCCAAATATCGAAGAGCACTTGATTTACCTTTATCACGTCTGTGTTTCCACTTTGACCTCCGAAGGTAAATCAAGTGCACGTCAACTATTATAAATTCTGCCTTTGCCCTGCTGGGATGGGCTGCACCCTGAAGAGTGACCGTTGCCAACACATCTGAGAGTGTTGTCGGACCCCGGCTATCTTCCTGTTCCCTGCATGCTGTGTTCACATCACACACAACATGTTGCTGAAGAGTACAGAGTGGTGTGGTGTCCACAAAGGCCTCACAGATATTTTGACAGCAGCGGATCTTTTTAACAGTGTATCCTCTCTGACTGACAGTCCCTGGAACATTGAGGTAACCATGGATACTTTGTGACACTGGGCAGGTCAATGGAGTGTTTCTTGTAATACATGACTCATATCAAATGTGGAAGACAGCTAGATGGGACAATGGGGAAGCTTCAGGTTCTGATTGTGTGATAGCATTATCAATGGTTGAACTTTATAACATTTCAAAAATATTTCTTTCAATAAACCTCTTTGAAAGCAAACTCACCATGGCTGCACTGATTCTTATAACATTTCATGAGACTGATGGCTACGTGTGGATTCACAAACGATGGGCCCCCGAGCACAGACGTGGGGAAGAGCCATATATCCAATTTACCAGAGCTCCTTCCACCCAAACCACACACTGTGTAGTAGTAGTGTTCACCCATAATAAGTAAATTTTAAGTAGCCTTTACTTGCCTGTAGACAGCGCACAGATACACATTTAAACACTACAATACACAGAACTGCACAGCACTACAATACACAGCAGGGTACAACACTACTTTACAATACACAGAACTACAGAACACTACTCTACAATATACAATACTGCATGACACTATAATAAACAGCACTACACAACACTACAATACACAGAGCTGCACAACACTACTCTACAATGCACAATACTGCACGACACTACTCTACCAATACACAGCACAACAAAACACTACAATACACAGCAATACATAACACTGCATGACACTACTCTACCAATACATAGCACAACACACCACTACAATACACAGCGCTGCACAACACTACTCTACAATACACAGCAGTGCACGACACTACTCTACCAATACACAACACTGCATGCCACTACTCTACAATACACAGTACTACTCTACAATACACTTCTCTACAATACACGTAACTGCACAACAACACTCTACAATACACAGCACTACACAGTGCTACTCCACAATACACAGTATTACACAGTACTACTATACAGTACACAGCACTACTCTACAATACACATTACTACTATACAATACACAGTACTACTCTACAATACACAGTATTACACAGCACTACTCTACAATACACAGTATTACACAGCACTACTCTACAATACACAGTAGTACTATACAATACACAGGAATACAAAATACTACTCTACAATACACAGTACTACTCTACAATACACTTCTCTACAATACACGTAACTGCACAACAACACTCTACAATACACAGCACTACACAGTGCTACTCCACAATACACAGTATTACACAGTACTACTATACAGTACACAGCACTACTCTACAATACACATTACTACTATACAATACACAGTACTACTCTACAATACACAGTATTACACAGCACTACTCTACAATACACAGTATTACACAGCACTACTCTACAATACACAGTAGTACTATACAATACACAGGAATACACAATACTACTCTACAATACACAGCACTCCACAGTACTACTCTACAATGCACAGTACGACACAGTACTACTCTACGATACACAGCACTACACAGTACTACTCTACAATACACAGTACTGCACAACACAACACTACATTACTTTACACTACTCTACACAACACTACATTCTGAAAATAAACGCAGCAGACGAGCATTAGCCCGCATTAGCTGTGGCCTGTAATTGAAATGAATTGCCACAAGGTGTCACTACAAACCTAAAATATGAGACTCGTACCATTTTGAAACCAAAGTATTTTATCATTTCCCTCCCATGTACTTTAGTAGGAGGTTCATGTCTTAACCATCAGTTACTACACACCAATGATAACCATAATTAAAATGATTTATGATCAAATCAATCTTAAAAACAATTAATAGTTTGATTTGTTTGCGTTCGTGGAACATTGAGTTACATTGGCTTAATTACGGTAAACATGAGAGCCCACAGTATGAAAGGGCCCCGGTGGATCTGTGGTCCAGGGCCTCGCGTGAGCTCCACACTGTCCGGCCGCGGTGGGGCTTCATCGGTGACATTTCGGTGATCCAGGCGCTTTCAGGGCGTCTTCCTGGGCCGTGTCCGTGTCCAGAGCGCGTTCCTCCCGGCCATTGGACCCGCGGCGTCCCGTAAAAGGAGTCAAACTTCTCCATTGCACGTGCAGAGTGTCTGTCAGCAGTACGCGCCGTGACGACGCAGGGCCGTGATTGGACGATAGCCTCGTCGCTCAGAGCTCAACTCCCATTTGATTGGATAACGCAGAAACCAGATGGTGGGATCGCTTGGTGATTGGAGGAGGGGAGGAGCACGTTAGTGCGATGCCAGCCGAAAGCCCTGTTGGGTGGGCGGATCGCAGCGGTGACAGCAACTCACAGAGACTCCAGACCTTAAAAGTGTCAAAAAGCGGACAACTGACGGTGAGTGGCGCGGAAAGAAGACGCGTGTGGGTGAGAGTGTGTGTGCTGCGCGGAGCGGAGGCGTGTGTGCGGAGTGTAGAGTGTGTGTATGCGCGCGTGCAGGGTGTGTGAGCAGTGATTGTGGATCACCTCTGCATCACGGTGCAGGAGGATGCTGCCTTCACGGGCTGCTCGGAAACTCGCTCCCTTTCTAGGGGGAGTCCGCCGAGTGCGCACGCCCTGTTCGCAATGCCAGAGTCAGCGGAAAGCGCAGCTGCAGCTGTCGTGTCAGCGCCATCGTTCGATTCCCGACTTTCACTTTCCCCTTCTCCGTCATGTGCATGCACTCCTTCTCCAGTGGGCAAACCAACATGGTGGCCCGGTTAATTCCCGGCAACACGGGGGTGCGCAGGAGTTGCACTGTCACAGCGGGCAGGAGGAGAGTTGTGTAAAGCCGTGTGTGTGTGCGTGCGTGTGTGCGCGTGCGCGTTTGGACTCCATTCATTTTCAGTGTGTGGGAGTCCACGTCTGAACAGCTAAACGACTTGTGTTGCACTATGTTTAGATCACAAAGCCACTGTAGTTGACCTCTATGAACTCAACCCTGTACGTGCATGGACCTTCTACTCTTAATGTTCTAATATCTTTGTTCCTGGCTGGGTCCGTGTTTCTAGTTAATGTTCTTCTGCTCTTCAGTCTGATCAAGTCTGAAAACCTGCAGAGAAGAAGAATATTCTCCTCCTCTCCACCGCCCCTGTGCTTTCAGCTCCTGTCACTTATCATCACATGTTGCTGAGGATAAACCTCTGTCGCTCCCGTTTTTCAATTCCCTCCAGCACTGAATTACACTCACCTCACAGATAGCCCGGGTCCATATTATGCAATGCAGCAATCCTCCTTTAAATCTCTACAAAGATGATAATACTCAGCTTTGATCGATGTCCTCAGAGAAGAGCTATGAGTCCACAGAGCGTCAGAACATAAGAAACATCTCTCAATGCAATGAGTCGATTTAATATCTTTTTGACCATGTAAATCAAACCCGAGCATCTGATCTGTGATAAAGTAGAGATGGTGGTGGAGTGTTTGAGTTGTTGTATCATAGGTCCTCTTGTTTACGTTTTTCATATCTTTCAAATCATGGTCTTCATCAGAGGAGGACGTTTGCTCGGTTAAATAAGTCGTTTGTGAAGATTTTACTTTTGATAGCCAAGAAAATTCTTGTCCGTTCTAAAGTCCTCAGGAAATAAATGGACATGAAGTTCTCAAAGTGATGAACTGTGTAGATTATGAATGATATAAAACTGAACTATTCACATCATGCATTGAACAAAGCTCTAAACAATGAATTAATCCGCTGTTTGATTCCATTGTGCTCAGCATTATATCAACACGACATGATTGTGTTGAATGTTACATAAGATTATCAGCCGCTCCTAATGATGGCCACAGACAGTTATCTAATAACAAAACCCCTTCCATCACTGGGGACCACACCTTCTCCATATTGTCAGTGTTGAACGAAAAAGATTGATTAAAAAACTGATCCACAGTCTGACACAGGCATTGCTTCCACTGGCACTGGGACGTTAAGTACTGTTTTTGTTACGTATTGTCTATGACAATATCACAATTGTTGTGTTGACGATGTGCCAGCCAACATTATTGAGTACGGTAACCTACTCAGTTTTCAAAAACACGCATTGAGATTTCACGCCTGACTGAGTCATGCTGCCCAGTAATACGAGACTGTGCATGGAGTGTGTTGCAGTCGGCCAGTATTTAGTCATGGGGATGACTGGTCTTAAAATGAGGGAACGAACAGGGACAGGAGGCACAAATCAGACACCACCAGCTTTGCAGTATTCATCACCAGGTTTAAATAGTACAAGTGGGTCCTCCATACTAGCTTACAGGCGGTTTGTATGCTCCCATCAACTAGACCCAAGATACTCACTGCCGATAATATTCCAGTTAACCAATATCCTCCTACCCACCCCTGTCTGAACTGATGAGTAATATGCTACAATTAATGTCCAAATGCCAAGAGCGAGTACAGTACAAGACCATATAAGACTTATTTGATTGATGCTAAACTGTCTACTCATCATTAACAATGAAAAGTATCATCCCAAAATATCTACACTGAAACTGACAGAAACAGGAGAATCCCAGCAGAGAGGATTGTACGTCACCCTCTCCAGTCCTCCCTGTCTCCCTCCCTGTCTCCCTCACTGTCTCACTCCTTCTATCCAGATTACTCTCCAATCCTCCACAGCCAGATTAACAAGTGGGAAATAAGAGGTGGGACTGATCTAAGGCCCGGAATTCATTATGGACCTGATCCAATCGCATCCCTAAAACGTCCCGCTGCTGGTTGCCTCACTATAAGCCTGCCAAAGTGATCAGGTATTAGGCCTGACGGGCTGGCAGCTATCCCACAGGTCGCACTCTGTGACATTCTGACTTTGCTCCTGAGCTGCTGAACTGAACAGTGTCAGATGTGTGATGCACAGGTTTCATAACCTGCAGAGATGGATGGACATGAAACAGATGTTGTGCTGCACCTTAAGTTGCTGTTTGACCTGGACTGGGTGTCTCTCAGCTTCCAGCTGTGGTCTCTACAGAGAACACACGCAGGAGAGAATAGATAAAGAATGATCTTCATGTCTATAGAAACATTACATGTCCAAGTGAAAAAGTGTGTGTCCTTGATCAATACATACACATACACATAATGGATTGATAATAAACATCAACACACTCTCATAGCAGGAAGTGCACTCTTCTGTTCAGTGTTACGCTGTCTGTTGGAGGCTTTGTGTTACTTTGGATTCGTATTGTGAAGCTAGTTGTGTTGAAACCCCTGCTAAGATGAAAAACTCCGTTAGTGCAGCCATGTATTAGAACCGCTGCAGCATGACTGGTGCCACTAAGAGCAGATATTTCCACTTATTAAACTTCCTAAAAAGAAAACCATCTGTTTTATTCCCTCACTCTTTTATAAATACACCAGCTCAGCTCTTAACATTCTGCTACAGTACATCTGAATCAGTTTCCTGAGCAGGCCCACTTTAATACTCAGCGGCCTGTTGCCAATTTCAAATAGCACTCTCCGTAGTTTTATAGTTGTGGATTGTGGATTCTGGCGAAAACTCATAAGTGTTCTGAAGTAGAGAAACGAGACTGAACAATAAACTGACGAGCCATGTAACAATGGCAACAAGCATACATTCTGGTGGGACATTGTCTCTGTCCCAATTCAGGGGTCCTTCGTGGGCCACGTATATGAACACAGTAGCTGAACCGAACTCTCTGCCCTTACTGCTGTCATTTATCAGTAGAGCTGCAAATGGACATGGCAATAAAGTTTTAATGCTCCTTGTTTTTTTTTAAACATGTGTACAAGTAGCTGCTCAGTTGAGTTAGAGCCTAAAACTCAGGCATCAGATGTTTGTCTCTTGGCAATTCCTCTTTGAAAAATGGTTAGTCACCGGAGCGCAATGAATCATGGGATAGGTTGGGTTGGGAGGGATCCACCCGTTGGAGCCCTCTTTTCTTGGGGATGTAGGGATGCATTTGGAGGATCCTTTAAAAATAACCCCCGAATCGAGACAGTACACTGTTTCTGGTTGTAAGTGGGAAAACAGTCACCGCCTGGTTCAGCATGACATTCACTAAAGCTGCAGAGTGGCTATCTATTTCCGACATTAGCCACTTTCAGTAGAAATTGGGTAAATGGATCAATTAGGCATGTTTGCTAGAATCCCATGTTGGACACTGGCGTTGGATAAAGTAAGCTTTGTTTAGGGAGCATCGCTGTAGAGTTGGTGGACTGGTTGGTCGTTTGGTTACCCATAGAAAACTAAAGTCAAATAAAATACAGCACACTATGTTTAAAATCTGTAACATATTCAAATCCAATGACTTTTTAATGCAGAAGGTTATAAGTGTGAAGACAATGTGTAAACCACTGTCAGTGTTTTCAGAAGTATTTGGTATTTAAGTCTAGTTTGACATTTTTTCTGACTAACAAATGTGCAAACAGTAAAGGGGGATTTAAAAAACCAAAAGAATGAACTTGATTAGTTATAAGTGATCAAATCATTTCATACAAAGTGTAATAAACAAATCAATATTGTATAAAAGTATTCTTTCAGTACTCTTGCAGCACAATGGTAACAAGAGATCTTTTACCCAGCAGCCCCGTTGAAATGCTAGAGCAGCTGTTCGTAAACACATTAATTAAGGGCCTGTAGCTAAATAGAGCAGGGGCCTAATTTATGTGTTTACTAACACCTGGGTTAAGCCGCTCTAGCATGAACACACGGCTGCGTGGAGGAAGATCTATACCATGATAATACTGAGAACATTGTTTTAGTCAATATAAGCAGACACTACCGCTGTTATCAGACATGGCCGCCGGGTAAAATCCGGAGAATCGGCCACAGAGTTTACCCAGAGTTTGTCATTCACACATGCACAACACAGCAGGAGGGTTTCTGCACAACAGCATTAATTCCTCTGCATTATTTAGGCGGGAGGTGGAGCAGCTGGGTGCAGCAGACAGAGACAGGAAGTGACGTATGATCAGCAGTGGAAGGTCATCTCTGACTGTCATCTGGATTTTATTGTGATTGTAATGTTCCATCTTCACAGTGAGTCCAGAGGGAAGAGTTTATCATAACATTTTGATCTTTAAAAAAACAAAAACATTTTGGTTTGTTTAATATTGGTCACAGTTATATTTTCAAAGAAATAAACTCCAATTGCCATCATATTTTGTGGAGGGATGGTGAAAGGAGAGCAAATCAAACCGAATCAAATACACTTTATTGTCCCGTAGGGAAATTTGCCTTGGTCCAAACTGCTACAGCAGCTGCAGAACAGTACATTGTACAACAAACAACAAAAGGAGAGTACACAAGGAAGGACACATCATGTAAGACCCTGAATAATAATGCAGAATAAAAGTGAGTTGAATATTGCATCTGCCCTAAAAACAAGTAAAATGATAAAACACTAAAAGGATAAAAGAAGATAAAGAAGAGGAAAAACCGAACCTTTCATTAAAACTTAAAAACCAAAGTGTTCAATGTGCCAGACAAAGTGCAACGGTTATTGAGATACATGACGTCTCCTTATTGAGTAGTGTGATGGACGTTGGGATGAATGAGAGCCTGAGGCACTTGGTTTTACACTTATAGGCTTTAGCCTATAGGAAATAAACTCTTTATATTTTATACCCAATCACTGCCTATGTAGGTGTTTGAATTATTATTTTTCTCACGTGCATAATGTCACAATTTTTCTGCTATGTATCAAATAGACCACAGGTTTCCGTCTATATATGGGAAGAATTATTAGTGCTCCTTTGTCCGTTTAACTCTGTTCCTCCTCATGACATGGTTACAGGCAGGAAAGCAACATTAAAGCAACATAAACAAACATGGATGTTCTTTGGATATGTTCAGTCCGACATAGACCAGAAAATTATATTTTCAAATGATACCTCATACCGTTAATAAAACAATTTTTTTTTAACACAAACGCAAGGATCATGGGTGAGATTTACAAAAGTAGAAGGGAGATGTGCTCAAAACAGGGAAGATATAAGGAGGAATAAATGATGGAAGTAGAAGGAGGAACGAACGGAGAAGAACGAACAGGCCGTTCCTGATTGGGAGTGATCCTGGATTCTTCACAGGTCCAGTCGACTGACATCAGCTGACTTGATCTCAGAGATCTCTGGGAGTGTCTCTTGATCTTAGAAGCACTCTCTCAGATCTGTCTTTTGGCTCTCTCCACACACACACACCCTCCTTGTGTCTTCTCAACATAAATTATGTTTAGTGAGCTGTTGTGTTGAAGCTTATTTGGGAATTTACGGTCACGGGTGAATCTGAGGTGTAGGAAAGCTGATCTGGGCTCGTCAGTCAGGCTTTTCCCGACAGTAGCAGGATACTCTCTTCAAGGTCGCCACACTGCCTCATGCCAGCCTCTGTCGAGGAGTCAGGAAGCAGAGCTAATCCATTATGCATGTGCTCCTGTGCTGCCGACCGGTGCTGGCGTTGAGGGCAGTTTAGTCTGAGACAAAGACCACATTATCCTGACATGGGGAGCCTTCCTCAGTTTTGTTGTACTTCACCTTTTTTTGACAGGACAGGTTTTATTCTCACCCTGAGTTCCTTAATTGTCAGAGATCAGCGTGTCCTTCTTTAGACCAAGTGTAGCATGGATGTTGGGAACATTTGGAATCAGTTGCATGAAGGTAATTACATGCGTTTCAGAGTGGTCAGCTTTGGTTAAGGAGCGGTGTGATTAATACAAAGTGCTGTTTGTCCACTTCTTAAGAGCAAGTGTTGATGCTGCTCCGAATGCTCAAAAGCATGAAGATATGTAAAAGATGGCTTTCATAGAGATAATCCCTCAAAGAGGCCCACACTTATGACAGTGGCTCTTTGAAAGGTATTCACTATGTTGCACCTTGTAGTGCACAAGGTTGTTTGCACTCGATTGGGAGTTCAAGTTTTAATGAATCTGTTTATTATGCTCTTTATTAATAAAGCAGTTATTTGGTCTATAAAATACAAGAAAAAGGTGAAAAATTCACACTGGCCTCGGAGGCAACGTCTCGAAATCCAGCCAAACTCAGTTCACTATCCTAGAAGACTAAAGAAATCCTAAAACACTCATATTAGAGAAGTTGAAACCAGAGTTAGTTAGTTGGTATTATTTCATTTTATAAAGCCCTCTACCCTTTCCTTATCAGCTGTTGCACCAAACAGAATCTAATCTGTGGATCTCGTGGGAAATATTAACATCAGTGTTGACCCTACATTCGATATGGGAAACGTTTCATGTGGTAATCTGTCAAATCAATGTGGCTGTAAAGATTTGGATTTCCACCAAAGCATACCTGTTGTAGCTCAGTTGTTAGAAGCGTGCAATTAGTTCAGATTTATGCTGAGAGACGGTTCAGCCAGGTATGTTGGCGGATGAGCTTGTAGTCAGGGTTAAGATTGGTCATTGCCAAATGTTAGTCCAAACCCCAAATAGCTTTAGTCAGGTTTCAGTTTGTACTGCTCAACATTAAAGCCAAATTAAATGATTGTTTTTTCTGTATGGGTTTGTTGTTAGAGTAAAAGGCAAATCACAGCCAGATTAATTTATGAATGGTCACTATTGCAGGACTTTATCGTACCCCAAAATGCACTTTCATTAGAGAATAAGAGGAAGAAAATGTTTCTCAATTGATCATTTATCACAGATTATTGATAATTAACCCTAACCCTATGTATAGCAGCTTTTAAATGTAATTGGCACATAATGTGTTTTCTAAGGATTGTAAAGCAGCAAATAGCAATACTTAAGATATCATACATTGCAAACAAGCATTTGGAAGATTAAGATGACATTTTCAAATTTGATATGGTAATAACATGAACATTTTAAACAGGTTTTGTATTGAAGCTTCCAAGCTGAATATATAATTCCAGTCCAGTTAAGTTAATAAAACTTAGCATTGTACTGAGTAACCAGACAAGAACATCGTAGTTATAGTTGGTCGCAATAGCCCACTGAACTTCTTCTCTTATCTCTGTAATGGCATATTCTTGAGATCTTGTTTCATTTAATTGCAAAAGGGCTCTAAGAGCTAACAAGCCCACAAATGGATTGCAAGCATGGTCACTGTAGGGACATTAAGTTAGTGGAGCAGTTTATTCTCTGGCGGAAGACATGAATGTAAATTGGACGATACAGTGCAGCCAAAGAGCTGCTCCTTTATTTTGGACTCCCCCAAAGCATTGTCTCAGGTGCAAAGCTACAGGTAAAAGTTCATCAAATTGGTTGTAGAGCTGAGGGTGAATCCTCCTGGTTGTGTGATCCCAAAATGTCGGTTCACATTAATATGTTTCGGTTTTTTCTTAGTTTAGTTAACGTCTGGCATCCACACTACTCTTTTTTTGATGCTGCTGGCCCTGTTTCAGTTTGAAGGCACTATTTTAGTGTGGAAGAGCAGAAACTGAGAAGAAAAAAAATGGAAACAGCCTCGACAAACTATGGAGACTGATCCCAAAGTGCTGCTGACTATGTTATCAGGTCTTCAAGAGGCCAGCTATTATATTAAGCAATCTGCAACGATTCCTGTGGGATTGCACATGCCAGTATACCTGCATGTAAAACAGTGTTAAAAATGAAAACCTATTACTGTGAAATGAGCCTGAATAAATTAAAACTCCAGCTCACCAATTCTTCCTCAAGTATTTACATGTTTTAATAATCCATGCGTCAGGTCAACTTGTTAAAACAAAACTTAGCACTAGCTCCAAAATGTGATGAGTAATCCACAAGTGATTTTGGTTAACTTAGTGTGAGATGTGTCATGTGTGAGAAAGTTCTACCAACTTATTACAATGTCGTTTTTCCGCTTTCATCGTGTAAACAGGTCTTGTTAATAACATGTGTTGAAGTTTTGTGGATTTATAAAGTTTACAAATGGTGGCAAGTGACTTGACCAACAAATATTTTGGTTAGAGGACTCTTTTCTCTCAGCAACCTGTCGTACCCTGTGGTGGCTTTTCACAAAACATGTTCATATGCGTTAGTGAGTGTGAACACGTACATAGATATTTAATACGTGTGTGTGGTTGTAGGGGTGGAGTCTGAAATTGCGTGACAGCGGCGGATTGAATGAATGAAATGATGGAGAGAAAGAGGACAGAGAGGAAGAATGGGATGATACAGAGTGAACCGGCTGCTGTAATCCCCCTGATAACAGTAGCAGCTGGACCAGTGTGTCTGCGACCCGGCTTTAATACTGCCAATCAGCCCTGATGGGAATTTAACGGAGGCTGAAGAGGGCTGCCACACACATGGGTGGATAGGTAGATGGACAGATAAGGTTAAAATGTGTTCTAGACTAATATTGCCAATATTAGTCAAAGAGAAAAATGCAATTTCCTGTTATCTTTTCATATTCTCTGCTCATTTATAGTTTCATAAATGTCTTTAACTTTAAACTCGAGATCTGCCCCTGGTATCGGTTGTTAAATTGCCCTTCAATGGGATTGCACATAATATCGAAAAAAGCCCTGAAATGCGTAGCAGTGGGTCCTGAGAGGTATGATATAACAGAAATGCTATAATCCTAGCTTAGTGCTGAATTCGAAAGAGTCTGGCAGAGAGACCCAGACCATATGTAATTAAATAGACAAAATACCAAGAAAGAGGGGCAAAGGAGAGTGACTGAGAATGCTTGAATAAAAAAATAACTTTTGAAATGAGTAATGCTGGGGAAAGGCACAGCTGGAACATAATTTTGTTGGGCCATGACTCAATAATTAATATGTTAATTATGACACAATTTTACACATGTCCAATAGGATAGAATTATGAAGATACTTTTATCTGTAAGGTCAAAGGTCATCTTCACTGTGGCGTCTTAGCGGTTAGCCATCGGCCAAACCCAGGAGGAAAAGAACTGGAAGATAGTGACCCTAGTTCCCTGCTAGTTGAGTGGTTGGCAGAGCCTGTGAGGCGAAGTGGTTCTTACTGTTTGACCACATTCAAAGCAGAATAATCTTTAGTGTTCCTCGGTGCCAGCTAGGAGGTTGAATCTGAGGTTACATGTGTAATAACACAGTATTAATATCCTCACCGTGAATATTCAACTAGAGGAAGAAATGCTTGCTGCTGCTTTGACACTGACTGAGCGGTTCTCAGGATCTTCCAGGTGGAAGGTACATTTTTAGTTGTGTTGCACATATTATATCTTTGCGTGACACAGCTGTTATGATATACTAACCCTGTACTACCGATGGTATATTATGGAGGAAGACAAAGTATGTTGATCGACCCCTGCTGGCAGCAGTATAGATCATACATCCTGCATCCTCCATGTTAGTGGCTGGGGCAAACTAAGGTGTCAAAGATGGTTCCTGTCTTTTTAGGTAATTCTTATCACACTGATGTATAAGACTGATACTGGCAACATAACTTCCCTTATTTCTCCCGTTACTTATATCCATACCTCTCTATATTCAGTAAATATATATTATATCCATATGTATAGTAAATTGTAATATTTGAAAATGACTATAAATCAATTGCTTGGATGTGTAAAATAATCAAAAGAATCTGTGAGCAGGCATCAGGAATGTGAAGCATTTAAGTTTAAGGTCAGGATCACGAGTAAGGGCAGACAATTACGTTTTTTGTCACACGGAATCCACTATTGTACTGGGCCAGCAGACCAAGCTGCAGTGTAGACACACATTAGTGAATACCCTCTGGCGTGTCCTGCTCGTGGATGAGTGTGGGTCCACTACCAGTGTGTGTTCAGTGTTTGTTTTGGGATTAGATGTTGACCTTTGTGTGTCTGCCTGTGAGAGTGTGCGCGTCTGCCCTGCTTTGCATTCCATTGCGATGTGTAAAGCCTCATTCTGCAACAATAGGGCATAGTTCCCAAAGTGTGTAGGTGTGTGTGTATTTCGGGGTGTGTAGGCGAGTGGGGACATACAGGGAATTCATTCAGTCACTGAGGCTGTGGGTCCTGCCCAAAAGAGGGGAGGGAGGGAGGGAGAGGAGAATGAGTATCAGCAGGTGGAGGAGGGGCAGGGTGAGCATGATGGAGGGTGTGTTACCTGTCTGCCTGCCTGTCTGTCTGCCTGTCTGTCTGCCTGTCTGCCGGTCTGTCTGTCTCCTTTCAAACATGGATGCTAATGGGATAAGGCAAGTGTTCAGTTATACAAAAATTCAAGAGTGCTTTGCTGTGTAATTCTATTAAGAGTACAGGACTCTCTCTCTTTCTCACTCACTCACTCTTTCACACACACACGCAGACACACACACACAAACACACACAGAGTCAAACACTAGCCCCTTTACTTCGCCCTCAAAAAGGGCCACTGTGGGTCCCATCGAGGCAGTGTGTGGATGTGAGAGCAGCAGGGGACAGACACACACACACACACACACACACACACACACACACACACACACACACACACACACACACACACACACACAGAGTTGTGTCTCCATGACTCAGAGGGAGATGACGTTGACCTACATAGATTTCCTGGAGACGTACTCTTACATTTACCTAAACCTAAAATTAAACATGTTTTCACCTCAAAATGTGATGATTTACACTTTGCTTTTGTCCACTTAAGGAAGATGAGTCCTCATGTGTAAACAGATTAAGGTCCCCACAACATGAGTAATACCTGACAAACACGCATACACACACACACAAACACACACACACTAAATTAAAACCTTAAATTATATGTTGCCATCAATCCTCCTCTAGATGCAACACCATCTGATGAGGCTGATGGGACTCGGACGGAAATAGCCTGGTGACACACTAAAGCAAAGAGTACACATAGTCCTGGAAGTTTGTGTATGTGTGGTCATACACTGGCTTTACATGTATGTATGTGAATTAAAATGTGATCCCAATGTCATGTAATATAACATGCTACAAGCTGCATGTACCTGAGATAAATGGTAAAGTAACTGCTAACAGGTCTTTCAGGCTTAAAGCCTTTTCAGTAGAGACAGTGAGGACATGCATGGGTGCATCTACCATATGTACAAGATCATTATGTAACATCATAGCTAATCTGCCCAAATATAGTGCATAATGAATATTATGTCATATGCAGATGAATAATGCAGATGGTGCAAGTGTGTAAAGGCTTTCCCATACAGCCAACAATGTTTGCTGTACAGAGAGCCCTGTCTTCCTTGTCAGTGATGGTTCCAAACCGTGTAAGAGGAGAGGAGAACTTTCATTTTGGGATGGAAGAAAGCTGTAGAGGAGTAGTGGGAGGGGTTAATAGCAAAAAAAGCATAGATTCTTCAAACGTCTTCATAAGATTACGGGTAGGTTTTGGTTTGCTCGGACAAATACATACAAATACAGAATATCAACATTATGACCGCAGCTTCCTGATCTGCTCGTTTCAGCCTGTGTGTCTGTGATGTATGGCTCTATTCACTTTAGGTGATATTTAGATTAGCATTGAACTTCTATTCTGAAAACATTGAAACAATATATATATATATATAAATATATATATATATATATATATATATATATATATATATATATATATATATATATATAAATATATAACAGTATATATTAATGTATTTTTTCTCTCCCAAACCTCACCTCCCTTTTCATGTAACCAACTTCCTGTTGTGTTCTTGTTGTCTGACACTTTTTATGCAATATGAAAATATTATCAGTAGATCTCCCTCCACCTTGCCCTCTGTGCGTGTGTGTTTACTCAAGTAAGAATAGAACATCTGAGAGCAAAGTTCACACAGAGAGGATATTTTTAGAGTATTTTTGTCTCTGTCCTCATCTGTTTACGTGTCACTCCAACGTGCAGAAGCAACACTGGCTTTGGTTTAGTTTCAACTGCAATTAGGGAGAATCCAACAATGGCTGTTCCATGCAATCTGAATGTATTTTGTACCTATTTTGCAACACAATGTACATTTTCATTCAGTCTAAACTATTACTATTACTAATTTTGTCTTAGTTTTGGTGGACCCTATTAACATTGAGGGGGCATTGGAAAGTCTCAGCTTAGGAACAGGGAGGTTGTGACAGCAGGAACTAGGCCCTGCTCAGTTTTTATAAGTTGGAAAATACCTGAATACAGAAAAAAGGCCGTTTATGTCTTAGCTCTGCAACTGCACCTAATCACACACACACACACACACACACACACACACACACACATACACGTACACACGCAAACACATTCACTTCCTTTGGCTTTAGGTCACTCCCTGTATAAGAAGACCAGGGGCCTGCAGTCTCTGACTTGGTCTTTGCCTCTGACTCTGTCATCATCGTCTCGTCTCTCATAGCTCGCTTAGTAGTCACAAAGCCTGATAGTGAACATACCACCAGCCTCTTACATACAACCGTGTGTGGGTTTGTGTTTGTGTTTGTGTGTGTGCGTGTGTGTGTGTGTGTCAGAGAGAGAATGAGAGAGTCAATGAGAGATTTGTTTTCACAGTATTTGTCATTACCTGAATTGTCAGGATGTGGGTTGAAATGTGAAATGAGAAAAGTGTGTATTAATGTTGAGTGTCACTCTGAGGTTTCAGAGAATGTGTGTGTGTGTGTGTGTGTGTGTGTGTGTGTGTGTGTGTGTGTGTGTGTGTGTGTGTGTGTGTGTGTGTGTGTGTGTGTGTGTGTGTGTGTGTGTGTGTGTGTGTGTGTGTGTGTGTGTGTGTGTGTGTGTGTGTGTGTGTGTGTGTGTGTGTGGTTAGTTGATATGTGATAAGGTTACAAAACTTTCAACCACACTTGAAATAATGACTTTCACCCAGACAATACAATATTGATAATTTAACAGCAGTAGAGAAAGTTTTAGTTATTACTTGTCATTATTTTTGCCAATACTGTGATCCGCCAGTCCGAACCAAAACTCCATACACATATGTGTGGCTGCGGCTCTATTTGAAGAAGCCCTAAGATTCTCGTGTTCCATTCTCCTCGTGTTTGTGTGTTAGGGTGTGTTGACAAACTGCTGTGATTGTGTGGCTTCGTGAAATAGAATGAATGGCCTGTTGGGAATGCCACCGATACCATCTCTCTCAGATTAGTGTGATGGCAGCTGGACACAGGGACACCTAGTACACACACACACACACACACACGGTACATACACATAAATGGTCATAGGGGATTTGCCATTTTACTGTCTGACATTATCAATCAGCCAGTTGCAGCATATATTACAGTTAACAAATTGTATACAATTCAAACATTGTTTTATTAACCTAGCTCTAGTGGTTTAGTGAGAGTTATATTCTGTCCCACTCACACACTGGAACATACAGACACCACCAGCCTTTAGCAGTAGATCCCCTCAGGTTTGTGTATCAATTAGTAAAGTAGGTTGTGAGCCATGAGGTTAATAAAGAGAGAGAAACAACTAGTAAAAGCTAGTTACACATGTGCCCCCAGGTGCTTGTCAAACTGGTCAATCAAGTGACGGAAGTCCAACAAGTTCCCAGCAAAGTGAGTAAATGTTACTGTTTTAATTGATAACCAGTTAATCATGTAGTTAGGGAGATTTATTAACATAGATTATTGAGAGAGAGAGAGAGAGAGAGAGAGAGAGAGAGAGAGAGAGAGAGAGAGAGAGAGAGAGAGAGAGAGAGAGAGAGAGAGAGAGAGAGAGAGAGAGAGAGAGAGAGAGAGAGAGACTCATCAGCTGTCTCTGTATATCAGCTGTAACACAAACAGTAGTGCGGCTGTTGGTAAAAAAGGGGAAATGCCTTCAAATACGCACACACACACAGACACACAAAATGAGGTGGTATGCACACTGATAAACAAAATGGCCCTGTCCAAATGAACCACTTGGCCCTACCCATTAATTTTGCGTGTCGCTGTGAAAGGTAGTGTTGTCCCATTTCTCTCTGTGATGATAGGTAGTGGCCCTCTAGCCCTTCAAACACTCCTTCACCCATACTGTTTTTTGTAAACTGCTTTAGGAACAGAGGAAGCCAATCAACATGCCGACCATCTTTCAAAATAAACATGAAAACATTTTTATATCCAGAGCAATATCTTAGTTTAATCCAGTAGCAAATTAAATGTCATTGAATCCCATTGACAAGCGTGTCAGGGAAATCATTATTCAGCCGTCTAAAAAAGCATGAGACAGTCTGAGTGAGAGTAACAAGTAACATTTGTTACTCCCATGTCCCATGTATGAAGTTTGAAAAAAATAAAAAAAAATCATGTTATAACGTTTTCAGTTCAGGACAGAAGTTTCTATGTACAATAGTAATACACATTACTGTTCTGCAGTGGTCAGATCTGTTTCTATTATAATATTGGTTATTAGCTGATATTGTCCCTGTATTAATAATGTTGGTTGGCTGCTGATGACGTAGCGAGCGGTGTCCCAATTCCTAGGGGAGGATTTTATCGCCCTCCCCCCTTGTGTCTCCATTTGGAGGGGGACACTCCCAGCGAAGGGCACTTCATATCTAGGGTCGGGCCCAAGGAGAGGAACTGGGACAGAGCAATAGTACATGCAGTATATCCTCTCTCCTCCCACGTATACGTTTAAAGATGGATGTGTGGCATCACCAAGAGTACACCGATTTTACATGATGATGAAGAGGTTAATCATAACTTGGGCCTGTTATTTTAGAAACATTATTTCACTGCACTCATCAGACTTGAGAATATTATGTAAATGTTTAATGCATCTTGAATGTGTATTTAACCACAGCCACATTCAAGAAGTCATAAACTCATTCAGTCAAGCAGCAGAGCGGGCCAACTCTCATTCTGTCTCTCTCTCTCTCTTTCTCTTTTAAACAGACACACACACAAGCTCCCACTATACACACCCTTCTGCATGGTAACATAGTTGGCTGGGCGTTCAGAGGAAATGTCCCACCTCTCTTAGAAAGTGACATCAGAGGAGAGCTTTCCACACAGTGTCTACAGACACTGAACACTGTTTTTACAGACCATGTTGAGGCCGCCTACTTAAATACATATTACACACATGTACGCATCATACATGTGCGTGTTTTACAGTGGGCTGAATAGATTTATTAAATGTCCTATGATGCGGAAACCCCCATTATTATGGCTGTACATGGTGATTGAATGATTTTATACTGTGATGGATCTACTTTTTCAGTGAGTCATAGAGATCCTGTGGGCTGTGCTGATTGGTGGATTCATATCACGTGTCTCTATCATCGTGTCTCTTTCACGGACAACTCAAAGTCAGAAGTGTTTGATGGTTTGACTCCACATAGTCAGATATTTGACAAAGCAAAGTTCTCCTTAAACCCTGTCAGAAAACCGTCGACACCTCCAGAGGTAGTTCAACAAATCTCCTATTGTCCACCACATCAAAAAATGTGGATCTGTATGATATGATCCGCAAATATGTTCTGTCAGTGTTTTTAAGACAACAATAAAAAGTCTGCAGGCTGGTTTGAGTCTGTATTTTCTCAATAGTACATTTCACAACTGAGTAGAAAGTTCATAATTCTGATGGGTTGAAAAGATCATGATATAATTCTTGGGGAAGATCGCCCACTTTAGTGTTTATGATGAGTTGTCCATCTTTAAAAAGCTCATTGATTCATTTATGTTTTTCTTACATGAACACATTGTGAGATTTAAAGAAGATGAAGAATCGGGGCACATTTTTCATTTATTTTATCTATTACTTAATCATTCTCTGTAGTTTGTTTAGTATCATTCAAAACAAAACTATAGCAAATCCTCAGATTTTAGAAGCTGTGACAAAAATACTGGGAGTTATTGCTCAGAAAGAAAAGTGAAAGCGTGTCCTCTTTCTTTTCTGATCATCAACTGAAGAAGTGGCTATAAAAATACAAAGATTAACCTGAAGTTGTAATAAAATCTAAATAATAATTGACCAGCCCCACACAGTCCAGTCAGGTAACAGTGACTGCTATCTGGTTATAAATGTGTTTTCCCCAAACAGGCGTATTTATGTTTGGTCTTTTTTCTGTAATGTAATACTCAAGCTAAATTTCGACTTCTATCCTATATCTGCACATACATCATACAGAATAGCTTTCCTCCTCTGTCCATTTCAAAGCCTTAGTCTCTGCCAGATGGATCCTACACTGTGTTTCCTCTCATTGCTCTGATCATGTGACCACTCATAATCATAGGTCCACATAGTGAATGGATATTAATCTGCCCTATGGTTGTTTTACTGCTGTATTGTCCTTGGATATTGAACATCTACACTCACTGGCCAAACCTTTAAAGTAATAGTTAGTGGAGCTAATAGCTCCTAATAGCAGACTGGTCTGTCGCAGGCTCCCAGCAGCACAGGGATATCATTAAGAGTTTGACCATGACCCTGCAGCATTTCAGGGAATGATCTAACTCGTTGTGTGACGCAGGATGAACCTCTTACTTTTTTTGCCTTGTTACTCCAGGGAAGAGACATTTGTCTTTTCACATTTCTTAGATAATTATAGCTAGACCACAGCAGCTAATGCTGCAATGCCTTGCTCGGCAGCACAGTCTAGATGTCTCAGCAGCTGTTATGTATCTGGTACCAGCTGAAATCCACAAGTGCATATATGTGTGTGTGTGTGTGTGTGTGTGTGTGTGTGTGTGTGTGTGTGTGTGCGTGTGCGTGTGCGTGTGCGTGCGTGCGTGCGTGCGTGCGTGCGTGCGTGCGTGCGTGTGTGTACGTATGCATCAACCCAACACACACACACGCAAACACACACACACACACACACAATATTTCATTATGGATTTTTAGCCAAGAAATAATTAAGGTGTAATGATTTTTAATGAGTAAACATCTTATCATCAACATGTTACTCTTTATATTGCTATTTAACGTTTAACCAAGAAAGATTAGATCAGATGAAGGTCATGTGATAATGTTTGTCTTAATAAAAACATTATTATTGTGCTAAAAATCCAAATATGGCACCAGGAACATTTTTCTATCCAGTGTGTGTCTCAGACATGATTCATCCTGGTGTCCATTAGTCACTGAACAGTCTCCAAGGCTCCTGCGTTTAGCAAACCAGACCTTTCCTCAGGATCAACCCAACAGGACCTTACATCGTTTGGTTGTATATTAAAGGAACAGGAGGTGAAAATACAGAGGGATTTTTGGGATTAGATTCACAGTGTTATGTCACCCATCACCATGACAACTGCCATATGAGCCTGCCAGTGTTAAGCCTATGGAAACTCCCACAAATACACGACTCCCTTTTTTCTCCGTTCTCTTTCACTCCCTTTTGGTTTTACAGAACTTCTTCTCTCAGTCTTTCGCTCCATTATCTCGACTCTGCATCTACTTCTACTACTTCTGTTCCTGAGGACACACACTTTACCATTAATACTCATTGTTTTCCACTTGTGGCGACTTTCACAGATTTTGAATTAGTATAGATCGATGATGGACCAGGTTTTACATGCACATTCACCCAGAGGACACATCCCATCAAGGTTTACTGCAACCAGATGCATTTGCAAACAGCACAGCTCAGGGTCTACTGGTGATAAACAGTCTGAAAATAAATTCGTAAACATAGCAAATACACTGTAGATTACCTACCAGTGTATCTCGATTCAAAACATTGGCTACAGTCTTAGTCTTTACATTTAATTTGGGGATTCTAATATACACTTAGATCTGCTGATCCATACATCATGGTTACGCAATTTAGATATTTATCATACTGTATCTGACACAGTAAAATAACACAGGGGATGTCTTCATTTCATAACCCTTCGTTTTGAGCTTCCTGATCCAAGTACTGAAGGTCATGTTCAATTATGTCCATAAGTGTAAATGATTAATATGTTCAAAATGAAAGTTCAGTTGGGAGCATGACACCCTGACAGAAGATGACTCACCATGTTGCATTTGTCTAAAGAAACATTCTGTCCGGTTGTGGGTGTACCGTGTAGCTCCAGAGTGGATTTTCTCCTCTCATGAACTATCTTTGACCCGTGCAGACAATGGTGCACAGAGAGCACAGAAACTGACAGCAGCCGAGTTTAATTAGTGACAGCTGATATGAGGAACTGCCAGCAGCGTTTGTTATTTCAACTGACGACACCATCGCTCAGGACAAACCGAGAAGCTGCAGCTAAATACTTTCTTCGCCGACTTGTGAATGATTCTAAGCCCTGAAACTTACAGTGAGCCTGTGTGTCTTTCCAACCACAGTGTCTGCGCTCAGTGACACTGCTGCGACCAGATAATATTTCACGTTCACACGCTCATTTTCACCGGCTTGTGCAGAAGCTTGTTGGATGTTGCACGTTGGGGCCCTTAACTAGTTATGAACAACAGTTGCACGGTGGTTTCCTTACTTTGACAACAGTGTGGCCACAACAGCAGTTTTGAGTCCGTTGAAAAAAAATGTGTTCAAAGTCTGTAAACATAGTTTGTCACCACAGCCTCTTATAGCATCCCAACCAAAACCTTACTAGTATATGCAATTGAGGGCTGTGTTGGAATATACAGAACGTTTGGTCTGACTTACGAGAACTGAATTACCAGTGTCTTCACAAACTACAACTTATATTATTAGATAGTGGCTGTAGATTGTATGAGAGTTTACATCCATTTTCATTTTTCTTTTTTCAAATGTATTTTTTGGGCTTTAATCACCTTTAATGGATGGGACAGAGTAAGCTCGTGAAAAGGGGAAAGAGAGAGAGTGGGGGATGACATGCATACATGGCCGCGGCTTGGAATCGAATTCAGGCCAAGGGTTGAGGCCTTGCAAAAGCAGTTACTGAGTGTGGACAGTAACTGTTAACATGTCCTAAGTTAAGGCTTAAGAACAAACATTTTCTTAGTAAAACATTAAAAGCTCTGAATTGAGTCCTCTGTAGCATTAACATTAATGTGAGCTTTTGCATCCAAGATATTTTGGCTTAATTTCTGGATAGTTGGAGATGCGTCATATAGCAGTTTGTTATTCCTACTATAACTGAAGTTTCTATTTCATACATGTAATGTAATAGCACATAGTAATAGTAATGTTTTGCGGGCCACTAAAATAAAAAAATGAAAATGTAGCAAGTTGACTCAGGGACTTTTATCTGTTTGGCTCACCTAAGAAAACAACCATGCAAGGACCTCAGGAGTGCAACCACAATATTCGATTATGTAAGAAGATAGGCTTGTGATAATGCATAGTGCAATTATGGTACAAAACAGGCTTCTATAATACATTTTAAAACACAGTAATTTATATAATTGCAAAAGTAACTTGACTTTGCAGTTCAATCACTCCCTTGTTTGCTTATTCTGCCGTTTTGTTTACATACAAAAGTGTTGTGTCGAAGCAGATTAAGAAGGAGCTTAACCTTCACCTCTGCTTTTTGGCAGGCAGAGGACACCCACCCGCTGGCCCGTGAGCCCACACACACACACACACACACACAGACACACACAGACAGACAGACAAATATGGATTTAAAGCACAAACATAAATGCACAACTAATCCACACATACACTGGAACATTTGTTAGCAGTCGACACAATAGAAACTGCCGTTTCCGTGGATTTCCTTCCTTTGTTGAATCCAGATTATGTTTGACTGGCCACACCACAATCATGAGCAGAGGGTGGAAAACAGGACCTGGGCTTAAATTGAGGCCCCTCACAGGGTCTAAAGATCCTCAAATTTAGAATTGCCTTAACCCAAATCCATCCCACTGTCGCAGCAGACTAAGGAAAAGCTTCTGCTCCTGTGGTCATGTGGGAAACCCCTGTAGAAACAGAAGCTGAAAGACCCCAAAAGGAACATGCTAAACTAGACAGTCTTTTTCAACCATTCATATGATTGCTATTGGTCTCTTTCTGAGTTTTCTTGCTTGGGATGGTTGGCATGGATCAGTCGGCTCACTGCAGCCGGCACAGATGACGTACAGTATGCTAAACACACACACACACACACACACACACAGATGATGTGGGGTTAAATATGGAAACCGGAGCAGTGTTTCTGGCCAGCATGGTTTTGTGGTCAAGGCAACAGCCTTCCTGCGACACACCCTGCAAGGCCTCAGCCCTGGGGACTCACTCACTGCTGCTGATACACTGGCAGCCAGGCGTGTAATGAGCACCCACACGTGTAGTTTAGAATCATTTATATCTCTCAGAAACTGATTTTGTAGCTTGTAATACTTTATGTAATACATATTTTACTTGTTGACTAACTAATTCAATCTGATTAAATGTAAGAGGACCGATTCTGGACAACTGAGAATAATACAATTTTAATTCGTCAAGCCCATTGAAATAAAGGCCTGGACCTGGATGCATTGTATTATATGTTTTATTCAATTTCCTTGTAAAATACAACAAAATGTCCTCAGATCAACTTAAACCTGGATAGGAAATGTTGAATTATATTATATTTGTGTAATGCCAAATTACAACAAACATTATGTCAAAGCACGTTAGTAAGTTAACCATAACCCATAACAAGCAAGTACACTATTACTGTAGAGAGAATTTTTTTTGCCTTTTAATGGAGAGATGGGCATCTGCCTCAGTGGGTTGGAGTGAGCAGAGAAAAATGGGGGAGAGAAGAGAGTTTGTTGGAGATGTGATACAGCTTCCAGACATCCAGGGTCAGCAGGTCTCCTGAGAGTCTGGATGATAAAGCCTGTCTCACAGTTGGTGCTGCAAGTCATCCTAAAGGATCTGGTTAGGGCTGATGTCAGAGCTCTGAGAAAACCAGTTAAGTTTTAACTGGGAAAACCACATCTTTATTTTTGGAGGTAGACCTGTGTACCGGTACTCTTTCGAGTCAGTGAATGGACAATCCAGCAGATGGGGCTGTTGAGTTGTGTTTGACCTCCTGTTTGAGGCTTGCAACTAGTCTCAATGTATTTATGAAGACAATGATTCCAGTCTCAAATCTAAAAAGAATTGTCTAGTAGGAAGAGTGCTTCTCATGGAAATGTGTGGGATGTTCTTTCAGTGGATATATTAACATCTGCTGATTTCATGAGGCTGCAGTTTAAAAAAGAATGGTTCATTCATATTTCTGTGGGGATATACATGTTGTTGACTGTCTGATCCTAGACAAACTAACACCTCACGTCTCATGATAGATAACCTTTGACCTTGAACCACAACCTGCTGCTTGAATAGTGTGAGAACAGGATGTTCAACCAAAAGGCCAGAAATGTAATGTTTGATTCAAGGAGGGTTGATGACACAGAGGTTGTTGGAGAGAGAGCAGAGAGAGGCTGGCTCCTCCTGGCTGGCTCCTCCTCCTGCTCCTCTTGCTCCTCCTGCTACTCCTGCTGCTGCTCCTGCTCTGGCACCGCAGATAATCTGGCATTATAATTGGAGGATGACACAACACGACTCTGCAAATTTCCCTGGTGGCCATTGGTCAGCTGAACTCCCAGATGAGCTGGTGCCTGCTTGGATGAGGGTCTCTTTGTGTCACGGAGTCCATGTCCAGCTCCCGATTCTGCTTCTGTGTTGTACATGCATAGTTTTCATGTTGTGTAATCCCAACTGAAACTGTGCCTCCCTGTGGCAGACAGTGGTAGTATGTGTAGGTTTTCCTCACTTTGCTTTGTGTAGCTGCTCTCCAGAAACGTCAGGCCCAGGCCTTGCAGCTGTTGACCATTCAGTGTGTTGCTTAGGGGCACCTCAGCAGGGTGGACCCCACATCACAGGCTTTGGATCCAGGTTCTCTGGTCTGGTTGTTGTTGCCATTTAGTTATGTTCACATCAGATTTTGCCGTGAACACAAAAATAAAAAGATTTAGTCGTTTTGTTCATCGTTGTAGATTAAATACATGCAGAATAATGAGGAAGGCCTTATTTCCGGTCTTCTATTTCACCATCTGGAAATTTAAACTGCTTCCTTTCACCACTTATCATCTTCACTTCCATCTTTCTATATTCTGCTTCACTGTAATTCAACTTATAGTAGTTAGCAGCAGTGGCTTCACATTATTTCAAAGTGATCATTTCCTGAGATTTCTGTTTCCAAAAATGTAGTTTAAAAACACAAGTTGAAAACCTAACTGAACAAATTAAATATAGAATTGTGATTTTTCTGGTGTAGTTCTTCATTGTGATTATATATTCTTTATATCAGTTCCTCTTAGCTATTTTTGAGCTGAAGAGAAGCAGAATGAATCATAAATCTGTTTTCCAGTCTTCTTCACACTTACAGATTACAGAACTGTCTCTAGCGCAGTTTGCTACAGTGGGAGGAAAGAAATTCTCACCACGTGAAGCAATGTTGTGTTATTCTAAAATGTTTTAGGACCAGGAGCTTGGATGTTTAGTTGTAACATGAGAGAGGTCTCCCAGACTTGTTGACCTCCCTGGTGAATGTTTGTCTGCAACCTGATCCACTTTGTGAATGGTTTATGACAACTAGTTAACATTTACAGTTAAAACATGGGTGAACATGTTGTCAAAGTTGTGTCAAAGTGCTGAGGACACACACGCACACACATGTTTTTTTTTACAGCATATTTGATTACATTGTTGTATTTCTTAAAAAAGTAGTCCCCCCTCTAAGAGATGAACACTGTATATACTGTATTGGAAAATGTCCTCACTTGATGTTTCATTGGACATCGCCACTCATCAAGTGACTGTCCCCTTGCTTATCCCTTTGTCTCTGTGTTTGCGTGCAGTCATGGCGGAGTTAGACCTGAGTCTAAGCGATGCGCTGGCAGATGCTCCTCAGACGGGGCAGGTGGAGAGCCTGGTGGAGCGGGACTTTATGGCTCAGCTGGAGGCAGAAACCTTCGACGACAAGGTGGGGGAGACAGTAGGAAAGACGGACTACATCCCCCTGCTGGACGACGTTGACACCAGGGCAGGTGAGACGGACAAGGGAAATAAACCTTTTTTTGAGACATAAGCAGGGCTACCAGGAGTGTTTATAATGATTCACCACTGATCACTGACATTACATTGTCAGTTTAACACCATGTCAAGAAACTGCATGAAACAGCTTTTTCTTTATATAAGAGTTATTTTGTAGAATCCCCCGAAACGCCTTTCTTTATAATACAAAAATCAGTCGTATTGATTTGATGTCAATCTCCCTGATGAAGTTGTATTTTTATCTGCTCCTCTGAATTTGATATGATGCATCAACATCATTTTGAACCAGATGAAAACGTGTGTCACGCAACATAAACTGCAGCTGCGCCCTAATGACGGATAGTCTCAGGCACCGCTGGACACCCGCTGCCATTTTTGATCTGTGGAGGTGTCATTCAGCCACCGGGAGGATAAGGTGGCCTGAGCACGAGCAGATTTCAACATCCGAGCCAAACATTTGGGATCTAAACTAGAAGTTTTGTCCTCTGAACAGCTGTAGGGCGAATAGTCAATCTGCGACAGTGAAGATGTTTAAGGTTCAGTTCCAAGGTCACATACCTGATGATCCCTGAAATCCGTTGTCCAAGATCCCTCATGGGAACAAGAGCGTGTCCTCACCAAGGTCATGGGCTTAGGATGACTGTATGTTATCAGCTACATGTTAATCATGTCATGTCATTGTCCAGGGAGGGACGAAAAACAGTTTGAATGTTGAAGTCTTACTCATTTACTAATGCTAACTGATGATGGTTCTACAGGTTTGAGTTCTTCTTCTGCATCGAATGTGCAGAATAAACAAGTTATCTTTTAATATGTTTAACTCTGTTGTGTAGCATTTGAACATATTCTATCTGGAGCGTGTGCAGTTGTAGCCATTCGGTTTAGAAAATACAGTGTTTTTTATTTTTTGATCAAATTCACTTGTGAAAGAACCATTACCAAGTTGGTAAGTTTCTGTTGTTTGTTTTTTAGTATAGTCTGGTTGTAGTCATCATCAAGCTGATGAGAAAGGTTTGATTTGGGTGACATCTTTCAAAAATGTATATATACAGTAAAAAATAAAGCCAGGAGATAACATCCTGTTTAAGATAATAACACTAACTATTGCCTATTATACACAATAAGAACAATGACACAAGGTTTTATTGAATACCTTGAGTATGACTGCTTCCTACTCAAATAGAGCATTATGTAGCACCCAAGCTAAAATCGTTCACCTTTATTACTACAGCAGTGTCCTCAAACTAAACCTGATTCAAATCTATAATCTACAATATGAAAAATAAAAAGCAGACACTGTAAACAAAGACAGTGAAATTATGTACAGGTCAGCAAAGCTTCAAGAGGCCTGGATCGTTTTTGAGACCAGTCATGTTTCCAGTCAGTGTTTGATTTTTATGTTATATGTTATATATATGGAGCCTGGATCTACATCTTTGGTCGGGTTAAAATAATAGATGAGACAGAAGCAAAAACCTGCAGATAGGTCGTATCAAGGTCTCTAAACAGATGTATAAACAGTGGATGGATCAAATATAGATCTGAGCACATAACCAGAAAAAGAGAAGTGACAGTGGACTGGGGATGACTCGGCTCTCAGGCCTGCTGTGGTCACGCACATACTTTGGTCAGACAGTCAGACTGTGTATGGGCACTCGTCAGGGACAGCCGGCCGCAGGACGAGCCGTCGGTGGCGTTTCCAGTGATCAGCTGTGGCACGCTGTGTAGACGAATGCTGACACGCTGAGTGCCAAATAGCAGGGCTAGGCAGTCCGCTGTTCATTGTCCCCTGTCAGCGAGAGAGTCAGACGGAGGAGGAGGTTTTCTATTTTATTTTATTGTTTTTTAGTCAGATATTTTGTTTTTTTGCACTGATGGACTCTTGTGAATCCTACTTTCTGTGTGAATGCAGTGTGTGTGTGTGTGTGTGTGTGTGTGTGTGTGTGTGTGTGTGTGTGTGTGTGTGTGTGTGTGTGTGTGTGTGTGTGTGTGTGTGTGTGTGTGTGTGTGTGTGTGTGTGTGTGTGTGTGTGTGTGTGTGTGTGTGTGTGTGTGTGTGTGTGTGTGTGTGTACACCTTTTTTCCTGCCTCTTTAGGACGTTTTCCAACATAAACTCCCTCAGATGTTAATAGTGGTTAGGCTAAGGTTAGTGTTACGTATCATTTCTATACTTTAGGTTGTAATTATCTTTTTTTCAGTGAAAGCTAATTGACCAATTTAATAACTAGCTCTGTGATACTGGTCATTAAGGAGTGTCAATGTCAGGCCCAGGTAACCAAATGACATTAAAACAAAGTTGAACTCGATGCATGATCCTTTATCAAAAGGCTCAGTAGTAGAGTGGGTTGTAATAGTAGTATATAACATACACCTTTTTACATGTGCTATAAAGGTGTATGTGAGCGTGCATGTCAGAGGGGAGGGTAGTAGTGAGTGTGTATTTTGTAACATGTGTGTTTATGTGTGTGTGTGCAAGACCACTCCCTAATGGCAGTAAATAAACAACTTTCCTTGTCCTTATACAGTATTTTAAAGACCACGTGATCCTGACTCACTGCCACACACACACACACGACCCCCCTACCTGTTGATTAAAGGGATAGTTCACCTAAAAATGAAAATACATTAATTTACTCACTGCTATGCCAATAGGGGGGGGGGGGTGACGCCACAAAAGCAGCAACAAAGTTTACTTCTGAAACTCCTTAAGTAATTTGTGGACTCAAACACTTCACCCTTCCCTCCATCAGCATAGTGGTGAGTAGATGATGAGTGTATATTCATTTTTCGCTGAACCATCCCTTTAAAGCAAGATCGTGAACCCCATTGCTCCCAGTGGTTTGACCAGCACCTGGCATGGTACTGTCAGGTGCTGGCATCTACCGTCTGTGTGAATGGTGAGTTCAATGTGTGTCTGTTGTGCAAATATGAGCGACTCAGCAGTCAGATGTCACAGAGCATCACCTCCTTCAATATCCCACACTGACACCAGCTGACGTGCCGACGTGCTGCCCTCTTCTTTCCCACAGCCTGACCATAGATCAACTGTGTGGTATTAACATGCGCACTGACACACACACACAAACACACCTAAAGTGCGACAACTATTTTGAGGAGCCTTTTAAAAGGCTAAAATAGTCAATGGGGTCCATTTGAGTTTGTTGTATCTCTCCATACAAACTCATACAATGTAGTTTGATTTTCTATCTCGTCTGGCCATTAGCTCTCAGTAGTAATGGCTTTGCTTGTTTTGTGCGTGTGTGTGTGTGTGCACGCAGACACGGGTTCTGCATTGGAGAATGGAGAGCAGGAAGCTCATGGGGTGCAAAAGCCTGGTAAGACATATCCCACAGTTCCCTCTGCCGCCTGTCAGTCTGCTATAAGGTCTCCTCATCATCCTCATTCCTCTAGTCATGGCCTTTTTCAAGTCTTTTCTTGTCTTTCAGTCTTTATTTCATCCTTGTTTACTTCCTCCTTGTTCTTCACCTCAGTTTATTTCTGTGTGTTTGTGTATTTACGTGCAAGCCCTTTATACTGGCATTTTAGAGCAGGAGCCGCTCTTATTGCTCTCAAGCATCCTTTCAAGCTCCTACTGAACAAGGCTGCTGCTCTCATAAGTCTCCAAGAAGCTCAATTTGGGGAGTTGAACTGAAGGATTTTAAAGCCCTCTCCACCCTGCCAGGAATGTCATTCTGCTACTATGACAGATTCCTATTTCTCTGGGCCACAATAGTCACCTATAATGGTGTGAGTCAAGAGAATAATACGTGCATCGGCCTTTAAATATTATCATTACATCTCTAAATTCCCACAAAATTTATCAGATACATGAAAAAATACAAGATTTCTCTTGTACCTGCAGGTGAATCAGTGTGGTGCAACTATTTAACCCCTCACATTATTACACATAACTCACCATTAGTTTGTGCATTGTGGTAACAGGGAGAACAACATCATTAGAGGATTGTCTGAGTCTTAAACTGTGGATTCTTTAATGGTCGCTTTGGCCCTGCCAGGACCGTCTCCATTGTTCCAGGAATTATTTCACAATCAGTGAAATTCATAAGAACACCTAAACATCCAAAACATAGTGGCTGTCAGTAAAAGTATATTAACTTGATTGAAAATAATGAGAATAAATATTGTTTGTTGCTGCAGGTGTATTAAATGTGATAACGTAATTGACTTTAACTATACATTTGTAACATAATAATATCCGCTGGCTTAAATTACTGATAGACTGTCATGTTTAACACATTTCTCTTTTATCGTTAATGGTGATGGGACATTTTCTTTGTCTTTTGCCTTAAACATTTGATTTAAAGTGTCACCAGTGAACGTTGCATTGCTTTCTCCAGCTCAGGATATACACACAGGAGTTAAGACTTAAATGTCATTCTGCTGTGAAAATGCAAATGTGTTGAATTGAATAATCAGTTTATGAAAACGATACTTAATTGGCAGCAGAAATTGTTGCCCTGATAACATCAGCAACTCTGCTGTTAACAATTAAAATAGCAAGGCCATTTGCACATGCCCCTTGTATTAAACACTCCTATTGTTACCTCTAATGCCAATGAATCATTGTAGTCTAATCTCATATCAGAGATATAATTAGCTGCAGGGAAGAGACTAAGCTCTAGAGATGAATGTTTATTGTGTCTAGTGACGAATCCTCCTACTGAAATAGAATACGACGAGAACTGTACCTGGTGTGTGTGGGTGTGTGTTTACGTGTGTGGTCCTATTTGGAAACCACCTTATCAGTTTTTTTATTTCTTTCAGTAATATTTTTCAGTATTCTGGTCTAATTTTCCCTCATCTCTCAGCCTCCATACTCCAGACACACTCCTACTCATTTCACTTTGTTCCATTTCAAACTTCACAGCTGTGCATGCCGTTGGCAGTGAAAGAATGTTGCATGCCAGCATGAGTTAGTTTGTAAAAAAGTCTCCAACACTGAAAACATGCAATTAACATATATGTAAAGTAGAACATATTGTACAAAGGTCAGTTCAACCACAAAACTTAAAAAAAGTCCAACTCTAACTGCGGCAAACAGCAGGGTAAGAAAAAGTGATGCAGACAGAGAGCTGATACACTGACTACAGGGTGTTAGGGCAAGAGCTGTCACAGATGGAAGATATAAAATAAACCTTACCAGCGGGAGGAGGCCTTAGAGACTATGAAGTGAATTGACCAGTGCTGACACCAGTCTTTACAGCATAACACATTGTCAACTATGGACTAGTCATACAAATGGCAGCAGGTCAGCTCTGAAAATAGCACATGCTCCTGGCTAAAGGTAACAATGCTACATTGTCAAACTGAATAATAATAGAGCTATTTGGATCAATTGGATGGGTTACATTACCTTACATTAAGTGTTGCATCATCTATATTAGTAACCAATTAGTCAGTTATAGAAGTAATAAAAAACTGCTACAAGTTAACCCATAGTCTCTATGTAAAGATGGACATAATTTTTCGCGGTAACAAAGTTGTGCTGATATACACACTCAACCAATCTTGTGTTTTTATAGCTTTAAGCTTTTGAAAAATTGTACGAGATGTCTACTTTGACCAGTGTGTTCCATGTCCCATCCACTAACATGGAGGGGATGGCGTTTATAACCTATACTGCAGCCAGCCACCAGGGGGCTAGCAGGAAGCTTTGGCTTCACTTTTGGGGAGCTGTCATGATGTCCACCTTATATACTTTCGACATAATAGTGTTGCATTGTGATGATGTGGTAACTGCCTGAGCCCTTTTTGGCAGGTTACCAGCCTTTTGTCCATCGTCCTAGATTATTCCTAGAAAAAAAACATAAAAACAGAAGGTGTCTCTAAATTCCACTGAACTCTAATCAGTACAAGTGCAACGTAGGAAGGTGAAAGCTGCCCAACCTGCCTGCTGCCATATTCATGATCTGCATATGATCCACTGACATGACTGAAAAGCTTGGTGGGGACGCACACTGCTGATGGTGGGAGGAGTGATCGGCATGTTAATCTGACATCTGCGTTGGCATGTTCACTGCTTGGCTGTCTGGCTGTTTGCATGGCATGGGGGGGCTTGTATTACCATGGTTACCGATGACTATGTGTGTATTTCAGTTGAGCGGATGTTCCCTGTAACTTTTGGTTATAGTTCTGTCTCAAATTTCCAGAACTGTTCTTATAACGAAATCTGCAGTGTCATAGAAAAGGACAGTGTGAGGTGTGGCATCATTATTATATTGGGCCTACTTTAGTGAACAGAGCATCTGGCTTTGTCTAGGTGCGTTGGATTCATTCATCATTGTTATTCAAGCGAACCCCCGGGAGCAGATGCAGGACGCAGGCGGTATAAGTAGCAACTGGGTCAGAGAATTGAGAGCGTAAGCGGAATCCTGACAAGAGCAAATGCAGATGTGTGTATGTGATGCTGCATGTCACCCGCTGCTGCATGAATATACTGCATGGCCTATGAAGAAAACTATATAAATGAGTGTTTTCCCAAATAGTTGACCAATGAGCACCATTGAAAATGTCATGTAGATAAATCTGGCACACGACCTGCAGATGGACATAAATCTGGCATTTCTCACGTTGGTCAAGTATTTGACATTTGTTAGATGAGTAGCAGTTGATTTTTTGACAGCTTTACTAACCTGCTTTCTTCCCTTCCCCCCTTCCTTATCCCCTTCTATCATCCTACTTTGAAATGATTTATTATCTTGTACTTTCATTTCTCTTTTATGCCACGTTATTTTGTCTCCTGTCCCAATAAATTTTTGTTGATGCACTTCTTTTAAATTTCCTTTCCTTCTCTCCCTCCCTAACTGCGTTCCACCCCATACGTTTATTACTCTTCCCTCCTGATTTTCTCTTCATCTCCCTGATTTTTGTTCTGTCCCCCTCCTTTCTCAATCCCCCATGCTTCAGAGGACTAGAACCCGCCTCCACCACCATGCCGACTGTCAATCAGCTGTGCTTCCGCTTCTGTGCACCTTTTCCCCCGATCCCTGTGCAGCACACACACAGAGCCACTACACAATCTACCCCAACTGTGGCTTCTTTGACCCCATGTGAAGAATAAAGTCTGAGGTTGCGTCCACATTAGACGTCCTCGCACACACACACACACACACACACAGACATGCCATGCTCTCCTGACTTCAGCACCCGCTGTTCCTCCAAACAATGATGGCACACTGTGATTCGCTCCTCTGGGCAAACTGTGCGTCGCTGACACACAACTGATTTCAGTCACATTTGGAGGTGAATTTGTTTTTTATTGTTTGTAGCTCCTTTTGGCCATTGTCCAATGAAAAAACCTCCATTCAGTTTTTTTCTAAACACTTATTCACAAAGATTTATAGATTTGATTTAATTCAATGAATTTTTAAAGGCATACCGTGGCAAATTAATGCACATTGTTTATATCCACACACATACACATACACACACACAGATTCAGAGGCATAGACCCCATCGAGCTGCCAACCCTTGTTCTCCTGTCTGAATCCTTCACACTGAGTTCCCATTGCTACAAGCCTCATCTGTCAACACCCAGCGACCAGTACACAAACACAAACATACTCACATATTAACCCACCAAAGGACCATTTTTATTTATGTCAAACTGTTTGTTTTTCTCTTGTGATGGACTCTCTAACTGCTTTGCACTATTTTTAGATTTCGTTAGCCAAAAAGATAAAGAGGTTAATATGAAAGCCAGACCTTGAGTTGACAATCATTTTTGTAAAGAATGTAAGAGAGATTTCCCATTGATCTCTGAGTCGTCTTTTGTCCCGTTTCACTGTTGATAAGCTGTAAATCTGCACTTCTTTGGTTCTTAGAAATTCCTTTAAGTCTCAGTTTATATTTAATTATAAAACATCCGCCTATTTAATTTGCTTGCCTCAATTAATTTCTTAAACATATTAACAAATGTCATGTGTGTTTGTTGTTTGAGTGTTATGCTTTCTCGTGTTGTGATGCAATACATATAAACAATAAAAACACTTACATTCAGTAATAGATTATTAGGTTTTATTCTAGATTTCAGGGTGATGTAGCCACAAGCTTTTGAGAAAACTAGCCAACAATAACTGGGCCTCATCCACACAATTCCCCTTAAGTTCAATCAATATGCACTAAGTTGTAATAATGCATGCGCCACCCTTAAAGTGATTTTTTTTTCATAAACATCCATGAGTTATTCCCTCTTAAAAAGGTGAAAGTTATGAAATAATGATCTATCTCTCAATATTGAAGGGATAGCTCACCCAGAAATGAAAATGCACTTATTATTTACTCACCCCTATGCCGATGGGGTGGGGGGTGAAGTGATTGAGTCCAGAAAACACTTTCGGAGTTTCAGGGGTAAACATTGTAGCTGATTAGTGACCTATCTTCAGACGTAATAAAACAACAGAAAAAATATGATATGCCTCTGTACTGTTCGTGTGGTGTCATCCAAGTGTGTGGAATTCCCGACATTCAAATTCAACTCGGAACAAGGTAATTTACACCGTGTTTTAAGCCTTAAAGTCTACCAGAAGAGGCTAAGCTAGCAGACCTAAGCATTTCAGATCTTTGAATGCACCTTGTCGAAAGATATCAGAAGACTTTTAAGCTTAAAACACGGTTTTAATGACCTTGTTTCGAGTTGAATTTGAACGTCGGGACTTCCAGACACTTGGATGACACCATGCGAGCAGTACAGAGGCATATCATGTTTTTCCTGTTGTGTTATTACTCACCATTGACTTCAATTGTATCTGATTCTGCTCTAACAAAGTTTATCCCTTAGAGTCCAGAAGTGTTTTGTGGACTCAAACACCTAACCCACCCCCCCCTTTGGCATAGGGGTGAGTAGATAATGAGTGAATTTTCATTTCTGGATGAACTATCCCTTTAAAGAAAGAAAGGAAAATATCAGAATCTGCCCCCTGATTTGGATCTGCACCAAAATGTCATGGATTCTTCTCTAATATGCACACACCGTCAAACCAAATTAGTGTGCTAGCATCTTTTTTCCGTTTTGTTTTCCGAATACGAGTGTATGCTTTAAAGCGTGAGTGATCAGCGGTCACTGTCTGGCCAAGAAATAGTCCCTAAGAAAACTGTTGACAAAGATTTGTATGGATAATCCAGAGAAATTTGTAATGGGAAAACAAATATAATAACTAATTTGTTTTCATTCTTTTGTACCACAACAATGATACAGTATCAATCTCACAGAGAGATATAAGAACAATATATTGGCATATTAATCTGAAATGTTCTGCATAGTGAAAATGTTCACAAGGAGTTGTGAATGAGGCATTTCCTCTCCAAACGCCTAAAAGAGCAAGCATGTTGAACTCAGTTGACATCAGTGAACCCCATCTGATCATCTAGGTGCTGCTGACTGTAAAAGTCACTGTAGACCTCTAAACAAATGTTATTAGAGATCACAGGTCAAGCTTAATACAGCCACTACATCCGTTTTTCATAGTTAGTTTTTCAAATGCACTAAATGTTATTTGTCCATTTTGATTTTTTTTTTAATTATTATTCTTTAGCTGCATGAGAAGTTCATCCATGTTGCACAATGGGTTAGCCTCTTTAAGTAGTTTAGTCCATATAGTGTCTATCCCAGAGTGTCCTTATAGATGTGCCTCTCTCTGTAGTCTGCCTGCACCTTGTGCTAATAAAGCAATATATAACACACACTTACCTGGCTTTGGGTTTCTCTTTCTTCTTCTAACCAACCTGAACTAAATCTTTTATCTACTGTCTAACTGCTGCCTCTCCCTTCTCTTGGCTCCTCTCATGTCTCTCCTTTCCCTCGCAGCGTTTTGAATTATGCACAGTATTATTTCCTGTTTCGGATATTTTATACCTTAGCAGCTTTTTGAGAGAACAAGACGCTTAGTCATGCTGGCTGTAACCTTTCAGAGGACGTGGATTTTTTACAGTGCGAGGCTGAAAGATTAGTGTGTGTGCCGCAGGGACGCGATTTTCTTTTACTTCAGAAGGATGGTTAGAAAACACATTACTTTATTACTCTCTCCTTTTTGGGGATAAGAGTAAAATCCATCAATTGCGTTTGCCTTATTGCTTAAAACACACATAGAAAAGGAAATAAAGGGGATTTTACCTTCTTTAGAGAGGTTTGTCAGGTATCAGTACATTAGAGGTTCTCTTTTCAAATTACAGGCAGACTCGCTGGATTTAAACACTAAAGAGCTCAGAAAGCACAGAGTAGAGAGAGATATCATTGCAGAAGCTCATATGCTTTTACAATAGCTGTCACTTGATTACACTGGACCATGCTCAGCTGTACTCAATAAAACTTGCACAAGTCTACCAACCAAAGTATGAGTGTTTACTGGTTTGACGCCCCGATCACAAGTCAACAAAAATGACTTAATGTCATATTTGCTTCTCATTTTTCATTCTCCCTCATTATTGTGACATAGGAATCCTTAACTAAACCAAGTCCAGTTGATGTGTTTTTTAGCACTTGGATACACCATGACCAGGATGACTGAGAATCTACACAGACATGAATCCTAGCTCTCTTGAAACATCCTCCTTAGTATGTCAACTTATCTGTATCCTCTTTTGTGGTTTAATAGTATCCAACTGGAGAATTAATGCCACTGAATTATTATCATAATTCTCCCAGCTTCTAAAATACAGTGGTGGTTGTAAACACAAATGAATTTGCATATTATTTCCCAGATTCTCTGAAAAATCTGGGAAATGTGTATGACAAAATGGCGTTATTTCCTACTTTACTTTAAGTGTGTAAAATAGATTGTTAAAGTTTATTTATTTAGCAGTAGGACATCTACCTAATAATTCCACAAACATCTGTGATGGAACACATCTCCTGAACCAGTCATCAGTTTCATTTTATAAAAATCATAACCATGAAATACTCACTGTGAATAAACCAGTTAGGATGACCTGAGGTTTTCTATCGTCACCATGTAGAATACAACAATACAGATACAACATATTGAAAGCCTGTTCGAGAAGTGATCATTAATGACAAGGAATACCTCTGAGCTCCGGAACATCAACACAAAACCAACTAAAGTCCATTCCAAACTGGCAGGTTTAGAATGGGCACTGCAGGATTTTAACAAACTCACTAAACCTCAATAGTCAAGTCAAAGTCAATTTATTGTCAATTCTGCCGTATCTACAGGACAAAGACGGGACTGAAATGCTGTATTTTTGTGATTCCAGGTGTAAACATATAAGAAGACAGATCATATAAGTACGCATAATAAGTACTTAAACATAGTACACAGCACAACTCACTGTACACATAGTATGCAGTCATAAGGCACATGGGGAATAGGATGAGAGTACTGCAAACCGGAACAGTGCAAAAATACTTTGTGGGAAGTAATGTAATGTAAATAGCTGTTGGGAGTGTGGTGGACCTTTATTCTAGAATGTAAATAAATTTGGCTTGAGGCAATCGATCTGACCCCAAAGCCATCAAGTGCCTCTCTCTATCAAATCACTTGCTCTTCATCAGCCGGGTTTTGGACAAAAACCCTCAGAAGACTTCACCCTCACTCTGTTCTGACCTTATTGTGATGGATAGTTGCTTTAGTCATTTTAAAGACTTAATGCTTGATGAAATATGAATATAATTATCAATCATTTAACTAATGGTTAGTTGTGTCTCCATTCAAGCATACTCTATCATGTAATGACCTTGTTGAGTTAACTACCAGCAGGGTAGCTCGGAGATGAGTTGCGGTTCTGCTCAGGGTTTACCATCCACTATACTGTAACCTCCAGAGATCACTGTGACCTGTGTAATGCTCTCTGTCAGCATGTGTGTGTTTGCACGCAACAGTCTATATGGGGCAGCCTGTCCTACTTAGACTGGGAGTTGTGGCGTGGGTGATGCAGGGAGGAAAAGAGGAGGAGATGGAATGAACTCTCTGTGGAGGCAGATGTGCTATTCAGTGGAGGGATCATGCCCTACCTTTCCGAATGTCATCAAAAGTATGAACATCCCGACCCAGAGAGAACTTCACCCTGAACAGCTGATCTCTTACCTTACCCTTGAATGGTGAGAAGGAATTTTCAAATAAAATAAAATAAGATAACAGTATTTAACAGACTGAAGGGGATAGAGAGTTGTGCATATAAAGCATACAGCCAACCCTCTACATTAGTACAGTACATGATGTGGATCTGCCCACACAGTGAAGACATGCATCATCTGAGGACCTTGAGCTCCTGTCATGGTTCCAGGGTGTCTCATTTATTTATGATCCACTGCATAAATACAATACATCACATATGGCTCAAATAGGGAAAGATGTTGAAACCCATGAAACCATGACATTTGTGCGTGTGTGTAACCCCTAACCCTAACAATGAGCATTACAGTCTTGCGAAGACATAATCCTGCCTTGAGAGTCTGTAGCTGCAGAAAGTTATCTTTTGGTCAGGTTTAATGACTGTCAACAGCTTTTAACTTAATTCACTGACTTACTTGCAACTAAAACTCATACAGAGTTGATTCAAAAGGACTTTATTTATACTGTATATATGTAAAAACTCATTGTCGTAGCCTCATCTTTTGAAGAAGAAGGAAAAGTTCTCACCTTCTTTTTATGCCATCGGAGCACCATAACTCAAGTTACTTTCAGCGGCACATCCCCATCACTGTGTAATTTGATAAACTCATGCTGTCAGCCTCTTTTAGTTGAAGAAGTGATGTGTCAGAAATACGGGCTTAATCTCCTTTAAATATTCATGATGCAGCTTTAATCCCAGAGCTGGGAGAAAACATAATTCCCCCCTCACTGATGCCTCCTCCGTAGACGGAAAGCCTTTCATCTGTGTTCCTCCCATGTGAAGGTGTGTGTGTTTGACTCTCGATTCTAATGTCTATCCCCACATATGTCTGAGTATGTTTTTGAGTGAACAGATTTATCCCTCTTTATTCTCATGTCAGAATATAGCGTGTGTGTGAGTGAGGCCTCATACTTTCCTTTCATCTTCAAATGTGAAAGGCTCTGAATAGGGGACATCCAGCACCGCGTGCAACTGGTGATTTTCCTCCTCTTCGAGAACTTGTTCACTTCATCTGTTGATTTGACGGGTTCTGACTGCACTATCCCTGCTGTTGGGGGCTAAACGCAGTCCCCCTGCTAGACTCAACACATCCATGACTGCAAGGAGAAAGCGTGACAGCTGGATCGCAAATTCAGGCAAAATCCTTCTCGGTAGTTTAACTCCTTAATCCTGGCAATAAAAACTAACAAACACTGACACGAAGAAGGTCAAGAGAAAGTTAGAGGGGATTAAAATAGCGGCAGAGGGATTGCCTCCGTGTTATTTTCATCAAACACACAGACAAACACAGTTTTGTTTTCAGGTGAGGGCATTGATGTGTGGAATATACAATGGCATTTGAGGATTGGATTCAGAAGGAGAGGCAGCCTTGTTTTGAAAACCTCTAGGTCTTGTCAACCTCCTGCTACACACACACACACACACACACACACACACAGAGAGATGTCTCATCCAATGCACCTTGCTTCTCAACCGCCTGTCAATGCACATCACCCTCTCGCACACTGAATTAGTACTAGCGTTGCATTAGCCTCTGTAATCCCAGCACACAAACCTGGCATCATTTCATTTAGAAACCCATTTTGACTCGTGGACAAATTTAACCAGTAACCTTCCAAAATGCTTCTTAGCTCAGACATATTCTCATTTACACTTTGGCTCATCTCATTTATATGTGAAAGTGCCTTTCTAGAAATCCAAGATATTCAGACAATAAAACAAACCATTAATGCATGTTCTCATTTGCTGTAGGCCTACTTCCCAAATGGATAGAGCCTATCCCAGGATGCTGCTTTTGTATTGTTTATTTTACTGTGGTGGTAATAGATGCTGTTTATAGATATGTATACAGACCCATATCTCAAGAGAGTTAATGAACTGAAGGGCACAAAAACAAGTGACCCTCTCCCATCATCCTCCCAAGAATAAGTAGCATCATCACCCTGGATTGATAGATGAAGAAACTGATGAATAAGTGGATGGATGAATACTGTGACTTCAAAGACTTGACTAGTCAACAATACAGTCAACAGCATTGACTTCTCTGTTCATGTCAGGGGCCCTTTTAAAATAAGCACAAAGGTACTGGATGCCATCTCACTTTATAAACATGGGGAGGGTCAGCGGGTTCACAGGGAGGGACTCACATTACTAAAATGCAATCAGGGTTGGACTACTAGAAAACTGTTGTTTATTGCTATTTCAATTTTTATATAACTGCCCATTGTAAACATACCTATTTGGAAAGGGCTGTGGGTATCCTGGCTGCAGCTTTCTCTCTGAAACTAAAAAAGTTTCCTGCAGTGATTGAGCAAGGATCACCACTACTGCCTAAAGAAATGTTCACCTGTTAATTCAAACTTTGGAGCAGGTCAACTCAGTACGCAGAACCCCGAACTGTAGAATCAGTTGTCCTTGCCATGAAAGGTTTGTTTTAGACCACGACTACAGAGCACTTAGGTTGAGATACGTTGAGCCCTAGTCGCCACTGCCACAGAGCGCTGGACTCCTGTTTATTATTTGGCTCCTAGCAAACAAAAATGTGATCCAATTAGATGAGTAGCATACAGTCACACATACACTTCTGGAATTATTAGATAGATAGATAGATAGATAGATAGATAGATAGATGTTTGAAATGTAACCATCACTAGGCACAACACCAGATATTTTTAAACCTGAACAAATCAAGTGGGCAAACCATACAAGTGTTTAAACCAGGCTAATACTGAACATCTGTTGAATTTTGCCTTGTGCATTGTCCACATCACATTCATGTACTTTACACTTGAGGTAAATACCAACAGAGAATCCTGGATATACTATAGTTGTGTCGATGTTGGTGGTATCTGTGTGCGTTAAGGCCATGTGCCCTGTCTGCTGCAGGAGGAGCTCTTTAAGTTAAACATTGGCGAGTTACTTGCTGGATTAAATAAAACTAGGTCAAGCTTTGATCTTCTATAGTAACTGGTCACATCCCCAGAGAACCAATGGAGGAAGGTATCCAGTATGTTGCTGTGGTTGAATATCCAGTCGCTATAGGTGGGGAAAGTATGTCAGAGTAACAGAAGGGGGAACTCTTCACAATGTGACTCAGCATTCCAGGATGTCTCATTAACCACAGAGGCACTGTCAGAGTCCTTTTTACTCTTCTGATCCCTTCTCCAGATGTGCAATCTTCCATCTCTCCTCATCATACTTCTTCTTCTGCTATTAAATTAACTCCATTACGTATTTTTCCTATTTATGTACCTGTAAGAAATGAAGAGTAGGACCCCTGGATGATGGTACAGAAGATATACTAATATAAATCAATAAACCTGGTCTAAAAAAAAAAAATGTATATATATCCTTGCGCATTCTTAATTTCTGATGGGTAAAGGTGGACAGAAAGAACTACTGACCAATTCAATCTGATCCAAGGTCTATGATTAATGCTGTGTCATGGCTGAATCAACTGGGCACTCTGAATGTTTGTCCTCACCAGAGAATAGCACTCTGTCCTCTTGGTGAACCATCACTGTGTGCCTGTGGTCCTGCGGTGACCCTGACCCTTCCGCTTCTTAGTATCTATCCTGGCCTCAGGAGCCGGGGCTGAGGCAGAGGAGCCGGGAGAGGCTAGAGTCAACTGGAGGACAGCTGCAGGACCTCAGCCTGTCGAATCCTGTCCTGCCGGGTCCTCCCAGATTAGTTTTGGTTAGGAAATCGTAGGGCGACATGTTGATGGTGAGGCTGCCACAAAGTGCATCTCTACCTCTTGTTCTTGAATTTTAATATGCAGTATAGCCATTTATAATGTTAATGTACAAGCGGCCTGACAAACATCCTACTTAAGCCATGGCTTTTTATCTAGAGCAGGGGTGTCCAAACTACGGCCCGCGGCCCATCTGCGGCCCGCCATCCATTTTAAATTGGCCCGCCTAAAAAATAAAAAAAAAAAGTAAAAAAATATTTTTTACTTTTTTTTTTTTAAATACTTTTTTTAAATTTTTTATAACAGCAATTTAGTATCACTTAAATGGCACTTACTTATAGCACTTTGTAGTTTTGCTCTATTTTTGGAGAAATTGTACTTTCTTGATTTTCAGGTGAGGACCTTTTATTTGAGAACATTATACCTATACTGTACCTATACCTATGCCTCAGGAGACCAAAGAAGGCAATAAGTGTTGTAAAGTTTAAAAGATAGATGTATTAGTTATTCACCGTGGCTTTGAAAGTTGTGCTTTGATTTTAATGCAGTTAAAAACTGGGTTCCTCCAGCTGACTGAACAGTGGAAGATCACAGTCACTCCTTTGATCCTGCTGTGTCAAGACCAATTCCTGGTCCCTGGGTCCACGTGTAAGGGTCTGCATACATTTCGTCACCTTAAACAAAGGGTCTACACAGGTCCCATGTGGATCAAATTTAAGTCCATGCAGAGTGGCTGCACCCCACTCTGGACTCTTTGCACTAACTGTGCATAACACAAAAATGCGACAAGTGATTGCATTGCGTAGCTACACATTCAGTTACATTAGTGCTTTGGAGTCAGACTAAAACAACAAATGCAATATATCACAATACAACTGCTAATAGATATTCTCAAATATATTTTTATTTATTGAGCAATATCTCGACAGTTGATTAAAAGCTTCTCCATACCAATAAATCTCCTCGCAGGTGTTCTTATTAATGTTGCCTGACACCTCTCAGGTTTGTAGTTGTGTAGATTGACATATTCAGAACATTCCTGTCCTTGATATTTGCTGCATCTGTAAGCGTGCAGCAAAATTCCAGGGCACCTTTAACCTCAGCTGTGGCCGAATAATAAACGCCTGTGTGTGATAACTGGTGTGGATAGATGGATTTATTAAACTCAAAAGAGAGCATTGCAACTTATACACAGAGTTGGGTCAAACAAGTTTGTTGAAAACTTTGCTGTTTTCTCAATTGTAAGCAATGCAATGAGAAACGTAGAGCACATAGATACCAAATCCACATTCAAGTCTCTAGCTAGCACCAGATTTGAGTGCCTTGGGTCCCTGTGTCATAATACCTTCAAAAATCCAATAACATGGTGAGAAATAAGTTACGATTTTATTCCCAGAAAATGAGATGGTGAAATTTTCACAGGAATAGAACTTGTAGGTACTGTAAAGCCTGAGTCATAGTTCAGCTACTGCTGCTGTCCTCAGAACAACCTTCACAGTGCTCCAGTGCCACTTCCTAAACATTACCATGCATCTGAAGAGTGTGTTTGTATGCGTGTGTGTTAATTCTAGGCTATATTTGTCCATTTTATCCTGTCAGGTCAGCCAACTGTCCACTAAGCGTGGTGTCTGACTTTGTGGATGTCTGACTGACATCATTTTGTATGTGTGTGTTTGTTCCTGTCTGAGTATGAGCATGTACTTTGAGTGTGTATTTATTTCTATGTGCATGTATGCTGGTGCATGTTCATTACAGTAGCTTTTCCAAATTAGTGCAGCTCCAGCAGACTATCTATCTGTGTTAGTGTGTGTGTGTGTGTGTGTGCGTGGGCGTGTGCGCATGTGTGTGTATGCCCAGATGCCTCTGAGATGATAAAGTCTATCCGTCAGACTCATAGTCTGCTCCAGCCAGTCTGTCTTGCAGTACTTCGTCCTCACACTGAGGTCAGCAACCCCCAAGCAGCAGCAGTTCTTACGTAATTTTGAGATTTAGTTCAGACTAAACACAGGACCCGATTTTAAACTCTGAGAAGAAGTATATTATTTGTCCTATTCATCAGATCCTTGGTGCTACAGCTCAACAAGTTTAACCCACACAAATCTCTCATCAGCACTGTTCTTACATCCTCACTTGATTTTTCATTGTGTCATTCACTCATTGCAATCAGTTGTTGTTTGTCTCACATCATGTTTGTATTTTTGTACTTCCATACATCATAATCAACAACACATTGTGTGTTAATGCATTCAATTTTCCAGTGAATGATTCAAATGAACAGTAGGAGCTTGAAAGGTCAGCAACCTAATTTCACTTTTTTTTTCACTGCTTGAGAGAAAAAACTAAAGTTACAGATTTCACATTGTTTGTTGTATGCTTAAGGAAAGTCACTAATTGTGCACGGTGCAACACTATGCACCATAAATTGTAGTGATTTACATATCTTTACTGCAGAGAACAGTGATTTTGGCATTTAAATCCATACTAGTGTTGAGAGGTAGTAATTGTAACAAGCATGCATATAAGAGGGGAACACATTAATGTTAGTAAAGAGCCATTGTACAGGACACTGCTCACATGGCAGGAGACATGGGTCAGGCAGTAGATCATAATCAATCTCAAGCACTTTGCAGTGACCATGTTACATGCAAGTCTTGTTGCTGCGTTACATAAGGGTGCAACCGCACACTGAACATGTATTACAACATATGTCTAGATTTCACAGATAAAGGGAGCTGGTTATGGCAGGGATATAAACTTAACAATACAGGTGTGAAGTTAGAGTTGGGAGTTGGTAATGCTGGTTATATTTGCGCTCATGTAAAACTGTTAATGCCAAAGTTCAGGGATTATGTAGATCAGTGATTTTCAACCAACTAATATGCCGTGAGAGAGCGTCAGATGTGCCGTGGGAAATTATCTAATATCTAGTGTTGCACCAAAGTATCGGCCGAACATCGGTAGCGGCCGATATTCGCCTCGTTTACCGACATTTGCACATCGGTAATAAATTTGACTTTCACCGATATCTTTGGTATTTGTGGTTAAACCGCTGGGCACATGCCGCGGCTGGGGAAGCAAACGCTCCGTCGCCCTCCTCTCCACGCCGCCGGAGGCTCAGTGTGCGGAACGCCTCAACGTTTTTTTGGTGGGGAGGTCCTCTTCCGCGGCGCCTCACGGCGTAAGTGGTGCGGGAGCTTTCTCCCTCTTGGACCGCAGGGCGGTGTCCGTCGCGGTGCGGAAGGCGGGGACCGGTTGGTGGGGACCGGGTACGGCGGTTGGCGGCAGTGACTCTGGATGCCCGCGGTCCCTTCTCGCGGATCACCTCAGCTACGGCGCCCGCTGGGGGAACCCTCCGTTCGCGCGGGGGGGACTTCCGGCGGTGCGCCTCGGCTGGCGCCTAGCAGCTGACTTAGAACTGGTGCGGACCAGGGGAATCCGACTGTTTAATTAAAACAAAGCATCGCGAAGGCCCACGGTGGGTGTTGACGCGATGTGATTTCTGCCCAGTGCTCTGAATGTCAAAGTGAAGAAATTCAATGAAGAATAAATGAAGGTAAACGGCGGGAGTAACTATTGGCACTCAAAACAGGTCAATCTGTTTTAAATTATCCTTGTGGTATTTTGACCAAAATATGTTACAGACAATTCATTAAGACCCCAAGGAACCATATCAAATGTGATAAAATGGTTATAATATGTCTCCGTTAAATAAAGTTTAGTTAAATCAAAGATTGTTTCATAAATCTGATTCAATTTGTGCTCATTAAAGATAAGAGTAATAAAGGGCTGAAATAATTTAAAATAGTGCTTTTTAGTACACTTAGAAACTATATTACTAACTATATGTATTATATGTACTGTGTTAGGCCATAGAGGGTCATTTTGTGTAATTTTGGTTGGTGGTGTGCCCCAGGATTTTGTAAATGTAAAAAATGTGCCGCGGCTCAAAAAAGGTTGAAAATCACTGATGTAGATGACTTGTACATTATTATCTGAAAGGCATGTTGTTAAAGGTCAAGACAGTAATGCCACTGATGACACTTCACTGAGCCACCTGTTGAGCACTGACTCACCTCCTATAGGAACAATTCATGCAGCATTTTCATAAAACAACACCTGCAGACACACACTCACACTCCATTTTGATGCGTTACAGTTGGTCTTCCTCCTCCTTTCCGGCTGAGCAGTTCAGCGCTACTACCTTTAACACAGTACAGTGTGTGGAGCGTAAATCCGACACGATTCTTCCTTTGTGGTCTTGACTGACTTCACAGTACATATCGACTTTCCAACTAAATTAATGTTAAAAGCTTTTCTTACTAAGAGACTTAGCCAATGTGAATGGATTCACTTACCCAGCCATCTCATCTTTCAAGGGGTTTAATGGAAGTGTTCTTGAACCTGTCTTATGGTCTGAGGGGTTTGTCGTGCAAATACGTTTCGTTACCAGTTGATCTAAACCACTTTTTTCAGATACTGAATGATATGGATTTTATGTGGCCAATTCGGATATTGGGGAGTAATACAATTTCTAATACCGATATTTTGGCCATATATCAAACCCTTGTGCCAAAGAAATGTAATTAAGACTGATATTTTACAATTCAATTATGAACATTATCATAAATAGATAAAAAAAAAAAAATGAATGCACATCTGCTTATTTTATTCTGTATATTTAACATTTTTTTATATATATTAATGCAGATCAGCAAACGTAAATGGCAGCCTTGACACAGCAGCAGTGGCTACTGCGTAATCTAATGGGGCAACTGCAAAGTCCACAATATAATTCTTGGTTTTCGCTCAGAGTCTGGCAAAATTACACACTACCTGCTCAACAAGAAGTCTCCTTCTCAATTGTGCAGTAGTTCATACATCCTCTGCTTGTTGCTGCTCTCTCTCTCTCTGTATTAGCTCCTTAATTTGTAGGAGCTCTAACAAATAGGGATGACCATCATAGTCACGGGTAAAATCCAAACTCCTCTACAACTTTCTCTCTCTCATGTTTCCACCTCCGTCTTCCTGCAATAGCCCAAGTCTCAGACCGAGAGAGTGAGTCTCACTCCAAGCAGGATGATGGAGGTCATTTACAAGCCCACATTTATAAAAGTAGGGCCCAGATAGACAAATTAAATGTTTCCCTTTAAGCAATACATTGTTAGGCAACTACTCTCTAGTCAGTTGAGTCCCTAATATGACTGCTGATTTTGCCCGAGAGATGTTAGTGATTGGGACCTACCAGAAAGATACCAGTTTTGAGGATAAGTACTTATGTAAACTCCCTCCCCTGATATAAAACACCCCTGGTCACAGCTTTGAAATAAGACTACCCTGGTGAAACCACATGGTTTAGTAAGGGCTGAAAATGTAAACACAAATAAATAATTTGAGGTTTTCATACCAGTTCCCCTGACTGCCCTTTTCAAAGCTGCTCAGGTTGATTTCAGCACCTTGGACAGAGAGAGAGCTCAGCAGGAAAGCAGGTTTCCCGCAAAGCTTCCTCTTCACTGGCTTAACCAAGAAGAGCATGGAGACGCTGGGTGCATGTAGGTGTGTTTGTCTCGGCCACACAACACATCAGAGAGAGAGAGAGAGAGAGAGAGAGAGAGAGAGAGAGAGAGAGAGAGAGAGAGAGAGAGAGAGAGAGAGAGAGAGAGAGAGAGAGAGAGAGAGAGAGAGAGAGAGAGAGAGAGAGAGAGAGAGAGAGAGAGAGAGAGAGAGAGAGAGAGAGAGAGAGAGAGAGAGAGAGAGAGAGAGACTGTGAGGAAGAGCCCTGCAGTATTAGTGTTTTTGAATCAATCAGTGACCCTGCCGACAGAGTGTTTTCTGTGTGTGCCGTCGAGACAGACACAGTCACCCTACCATGGCCTCTGTGTGTGTCTGATATATGGAAGCGTTTGTGACTTTGGGTAGTGTCCTGTCTGCTCGCTTCACTGTCACCCTCTGTGAATGCTGCTGGAAGAGGTTTGCCACTGGTGCCTCCCTCCTTCTTATCGTCCTCTCCTCTGCCTCACTTTCTTCTGTCCTTCATTCATCCCTCCATATTTTCCTCCGTACTTCCCCCATTTTGTAATCCTCTTTCCCTCTCGTCTCTTGTTCTTTGCTATCCTGTAACTGCTACTCATATTGTCCATGCATCTTCCTCCCTGACCCTCTCCCCTCTTTCCTTCCTTATCTTTATTCTCCCCCCCGCTTCTCCAGCCACATTAAATCAGGCGGTCGGGGAGTCCAGCCTCAGTCAGGGGGCTCTGGTTGGAGGCTTGCACAAGAGTTGAAAGGTGACTACAGGAGTAGTGAGGGAGGGAGTGGGCTGCGAGGGGGGCGGCGCTAACTGGCGGGGCCCGGGACCTGAACCAGACAGACAGTGAGACGTCACACCAAAACACAGACTCCCCGACTGCGATTGCATTCCTGTGTGTGTGCGTGTGTGTGCGTGTGTGTGTGTGTGTGTGAGTGTCTTTCTGTTGGGATTGTGTGTGAGTGCGTGTATGACTGGGGGTTCACAGTTTTAGTAGAGGCTGCAGTGGAGACAGACAGAGTCAGAGGCACAGAGCAGCACATAGCAAACCACACTGAATGTTGAGTTGCATGGGACTCGGATATCTGCTCTTTGGAAGAAATTTGGCAGGTGAGAGAGAGCGGTTGCGTGAGTTTGTGTTTGTGTGGGTCCATGTGGGCATTTTGTGCGTGTAATGTGAGTCCACTCTGTACGATTGTTTGTTTTGTAAATGCCTTGAAGTTATTTCTGCATATTTGTATACAGAGGAGTGTGATATTTAATAGCCTCGTGCGATTAATTATGGTTGTACAGTAACACGTCACCAGTGAGGAGGGGGGACTCATGTTAGATCCTTTTTGTCACTGCAGGTTGTAAGCTGACCTCAGGGGGACAGATAACAGCCTCTCGCCCAGAACCTCAAGGAGAGGTGCGGCCACTCCCACTTGACCAGAAGCAGGCCGCGGCCACAGATTTCTTATCAGGTACGAAGGTCACGCACCAAAGTCCAAAGCAACACTTACACGAAAGGAAATGTAATAAATATCCTTGCGAGCAGTTGAGTATATGACTGTTTCCATGAATGCATAACTTTTGATGTCGCTTATGGTTCTTTGGCATCTTAAAAGACCATTTTATATTAACAAAGAAGAAGGTGCATACAATTTCATGCCAAAGCAATTGGTTGATTATGGACTTTATGCGTTTTGGAGACAGCTGCACTTTTCTTCTGCTTGTGGCAATGATTGTTATATAAAGTGAAATAAAATCCGCCAATCTCAAGTAAGGTCAGATACATGAATCGCAATCGCAATTTCCCTCGATATTACATTTTATTAAATTTTCACTGAATGACTTGATATTACATAACATTTCATTAAGCTGACGTTTTTATCCAAAGTGATTTACATTATTCTTACCAAGAACAAAAGGGGAAAGTTGTAGTAGGAACTTTGAATTGGTCTGAAAGCTTCATGTTGCAAGGGCAGAAGGTGGAGTTGTGATTGTCAGCGGACAGCACCCCCAGAGCAGAATCAACTTTAAAGTCGGCTAGTAACTGTAATATTTTAAAACATTTGTCGCTGGTTGTCTGTAGCTTTCAAGATAGAAACAACCATTTACAACTAAACAAAGAAACAATGCCAAAGATAAACAGAGAAACATATTTATAAACACAAGGCATACAAATACAGTAATAATGATGTACAGTTATTTTGGAGACCAAAGCTCTTAATGCAGTACTGCACTCACAATAATATCACAGATGGATTATCAACAATAATAAACATTTTGCACTTGATTTCAATGCCTTATCGCCTTTTTAACCTCCTGTTTTGTCTACCATATCTAAATGATTAATGCATTCCTGCCCACCACCTCATCTTTTCCCTCTCTTCTTGTCTTCTATTTATGACTTCATCCATCTCTCCATCCCCTACCCACCATTTTTGGACAACTTTTTCTCTATTTCTTATGTTCCACTCTTGTCCTTCTCCTTTCCCCATGCCTCCCACCCACTGTTCTTGGCCTCCCTCCTGTCAGCCTCCATGGCAGGTTATTTAGATCCTCTGGACTCTCAGAGCAGCCCTGCCCAAATGATGGATACTGGCCTGATGGGAGCTTTCTCAGGTATAGCTTTATTTGGCAATGGTAATATATTTTTCAAATGCAGAGAAAATATGGCTTCCTTATCCAAATTTTTGCAGCTTTTATATTTCATGACTGAAACTAAATTATTGTTATAGCCTTAAGGAGTACTCAAGTACACAATGGCTTCCCCTCAGTAGGATTAAACTATATGAGTGGGCTGCACATATTGCATTATTATCGATGTACCTTCGACAACAGTTACATTACTGCAAAGCTCAGTGAATATGTAACACTGACTCTGTATACCTGTTCATCTGCGTCTGCTCCTTAGGTTTCTCCCAACCTGGAGGGAAGGGGGTCACGTTGGAGGTAGGAGCAGCAACTCTCCAAGCAGACAGGCCCCCAAGTATAGCAGAGCCCCAGCACGCCACACCCCCAGCAGGGTTAGAGGCCCCTAAAGAACACGGCCCCATGCTGCCTGAACCCCAGGTTCCTCGCAGCCCTGCAGCCCTGACAGCAGGTAGGACACGTGCAGATTAGCTCACATGCCACAGACAGACATGTGTATCTCGTTCAAAGTAAACTGGTCTTCAAGCATTGCTATGCTCTACTTCATTTATTTGAGAGGGATGCTGTTACCTAATCTTTTAAAGCTTGAACCAAAATATATAAATGATCTAGATTGTAATGTTTTAGTATGAGCAATAACTTGACACAGAAAAAAACACAGAAATATTATATTTTATATCATATATCCTAACTAGTAGTCATCGCGGTTATACTGACCCAATTTCATAGCATTGTTCGCAGTGGTACCTCAACTACAGAATCTCTGAATCTTTGGATCATGATTTGCTTACATCATTTTTCTATCCGCTGCGCTCTAACATCAGTGGCAATTAAGAAATGTTTTTCTATTTATTGTACAATCTACACGATCGTATAGGTACATGAGTGTGCTGCACTGCCTGATTCATTCCACAGAGGGGTGCAGTACTCAGATCAGCTGTCTGTCTTTGCTGTTCTATAGCTTCTTCCTTACGCAGCCACTCCATCTCCAATGGGGATTCAGCTCAAGGTCAATGCACATCTGATGCTGACATATATAGGGGGTGTGCCGTCATGTAATAGCTTCAAGATAAATACGGTATACATGAGTTGTGTGTGTGTGTGTGTGTGTGTGTGTGCCTGCGTGCGCAAGCGACATAGAGAGGCTGTCCATGTCTCTCAATGTTCACTCACCAGCATCTCACCCACCAGTGGCTTCTCTTCGCCCCATAGGGCGTCTCTATAGTTCAATGCATGTCTAAGCCTAGTTGGCGTGACTGTCACCATGCTGTGGCTGGTGGCACCCAGTAGAGCCAAACTAACATCCCGTGGGGCCAGTGGAACCATCCACAAAGGATCACAGCAGCTCAGCCCCCATGGTTCCCTGCTCCACAGCAGGTGGAAGAACCCTCTGTGCCTGTGTATTAAGAAGCAGGGTAAAAATACCAGCGGTGTTGCATCTTCATCTGGTGAACACTAGGATGTTAGACTTTGCTAAAAAACACATAACCACAAGCTGAGTCCAAAAATATGCAGCCTAGTGAATACAAAATTATTGGATTGACATAGCTGACTTTTTCCCTTTGAACTGGAGTTTTATTTGTTTTTGCACAGACCCAACAAACAACTGCAAGGTTTGAATTATAACAACTGAGCAGTGCATCAGTTTAACTGCAGCTAGCTGAGTCACAGCTCCACCTGCTATGCAGCAGACAGAGGTGATTAATTCACAAACTTCTTTAATTCATTTGGAACAAGCGGTGAAGGCAAAAAGGAAAAAGAGACTCACCTTTGAACTGATTTGTGTGTGTGTGTGTGTGCGTGCGTGTGCATGTGTGTAAGGTCACGTGAGTAAACTACGAGGCAACACATGGTGACTCAACAATGCAGCAACCACCAACCCTGATTTCCATATCACATGATGCAGAGTGCATATCTATGAAAACAACTGTTATGAGTCTGCATGACAATCTATTGAACATATTCACAGTATATTGCATTTTTATACATATACAGAGTCTGAATATCTTCCACTACCAGTTACAGTAGCACAAAAAGCCTAACTGCAAACCAGATCCCCCTAATATTTGGTCATACTGGAATAATTTAAGACGACAGGATGAAATATCCTGTGCTGAATAATTAAGATAATGTTACATTCATCTCCATTAAAGTGTGGTAATTGTACAAATTAATTACATATATAGCCTATTAATTAGACCTACCCTCAGTCACTGGTTTAGATTTCCACTCACAGGTGCCATTTGGAGACATCATATAAGTAGATTTCATGTCAGGTCTAAGAAATATCTAATGTATATTCCCAGCCTGACAAATTGACTGCAGAGCTTGCCTATATTTTAAATCCTGCTCTGTTAACATCCATGTTCACTTACATTGTTATTAACTTCTAGAGTTATTCTCATCGCCAGTGGCTGATCAGAAGATTGGATAAAACCACCACGCTGAAACAGAATACCTCTATAATTATGTAGTTGTTTAATACGTCTATCACATGCAGCATTTCTGATTGGATGCAAGGGCCCGCTGAAGAGAAAAACTAAAAAGGAAGAACCCAAAATAATTATTTAATACTTTTGCAGGGTTCTGCACTTAATTGTAAACAGTATATGTGTTTGCATGGTGGACAATAAACAGTAACAGCACAACATGCACATGTAGCAGAATGGCTGATATTTGCCGCTCGCCCGAACCTAATGAGATTGCAACAGGACATTTAAGGTATTCTCTCTCATTGGGGGTTTTCTGCTTCCAGGACGTCACGTTAAATGAGCATTGTCCTGTCACGGATTCGTTAAAATGAAATATGACCCTCTTGAGAGCCACAGTACTGTAAGGGGTCTGACAGATGCTCCACTTAAGCAGTGTATATATATATATATATATATATATATATATATATATATATACATGTGTGTGTATGTGTTTGTGTTTTTGTAGCCAAACTGGGCCAAAGTATAAAGCCAACTTTGTTTCAGAGGGATATTATTCCTCCAATTTTTTCCTCTCATCTATCTCTTCCCCCTTTATTACCTTATTCAATCTAGAATAATTAAACCTGACATCTGCTATTTGCCATCAATGGCCGTCAGACCTAAGCTTTATGATACAATGTCCTTAAACCAAAAACACTGTTTTATTTGCAGCATTGTTGCCTAATTGACCTTGTTTCATCCATGAAGCAGTATTATTTCCTTTTCTCTCTGTGTCCACGCTATGTGGACATGATAGACACTGTGTACGTTATTTTAGACAGATGTTAGTTACTTTTGTTGCAGTTACTTTCTGTTTGATCTAGACTAAGGGAACCAATTCATATACACATATCAACCCATCCCCAACTTTAAACTCTCCCCTCTTCACCCACAACAAGGTGCCTTAGCCGACAGCTGGATTGACCAGGCTGGCTGCCTGTCTTCAGACCTCCCTTTCTCTCCCAGCGTAAATACGATGATCAGTCGCCATGCAAGCCAATTTGCAGCCAGCCCTGATGACCCCCCCGAAATTTGTCCTAGCCGAGAGAGCACCGCCTATGCTGGGGGTGATGAAAGGGATACAGAGGGGTCGGACCGAAAACAGAGAAAGAAGAAGAAAAGGCGCCAGAAAGATGAAGGATCTTACGAGAACCTGGAGAGCAGGGGTCACCCTGAGATGCAAGCACAGGGAGAAAACACTCCCCCGACAGAGGAGTTCTTCCAGAGAATTGGGCCAAGGCGGGATAGAGGAGAGGGAGGCTGGGAGGAGCAACTTGGGAAGAGTGGAGGCCGAGGGAAGAAGGGGAAGAGCAGGAAGAAGCTTCCAGAGGAGTGGGGAGTGATGGCAGAACCATTTGTTCCTTCGTCTGCAGCCACTTCTCAGATGACAGAGGAGGTGATGATGGATTTAGGGAGTTCATCTCCGGCAAACCTAGAGGCCTCATTCACAGAAGTGGACACCAGCCACAGTCCCTGGAAAAAGGAGGTCTACCCAGATGAAGGTCTGGTTCCTGCCCCACTGTCCGAAGACCTATTCTCCCTAACAGGTGCTCCCATTGGTCCACTGGCTCTGAACAGCGAGCTTAAAGCTACAGCAGCTCCATTCACCATGCCCTCAACTGCCAACAATGCAACACTTGGTTCGTCTCCCATGACACCTCACCTTGGTCATGAAGTTGATCTCTTGATGGAATCCGAGATTGCCAGTTTGGGCAACAACAGCCAGGCCTTTTCTCCATCTTTCTCTCCAGACGATGAAGTGTGTGGTGACTTGGTTGACAGCGGGATGTTTGGCAATACCAGCTCCCTCCAAGAGTCATTTATGCAAGTCATGCCTGAGGAAGACACCTCGGCCTTCAGCCCTGCCTCGCAGTCAAGTCCTGGCGTTTCACCCAAGGGTGAGGTGTTAGCCTCAGCTCCACCTCTTTCACCGTCAGATGCGTCCTGGCTCCTTAACGACTCGCAGGTTAGCAGCAACAGCGAGATGTTTGACTTCAGTGACATCGGCCCTTCAGGTCCTCCTCTGCGCTTAGGCTTGTCCTTTAACACCCCAAGCCCAGCACCTCTCCGCTCCCCCAAAACCACAGCACAGGAATTCCAACAGAAAGAGCACAAAGATGAAACATCGGCCCAGAAACAATCCAAGAAGTCTCGTTCATCATCGTCCTCATCCTCAGCGAAGAGTCCCACCTCGTCAGGAGCAAAGAAGCTCCCTCTGCAGGCGTCCCCTATCGTCAGCCCTTCTTCCCCTCCATCGGTCAGCCCTCTGGGTACTCCAGGATCTGGTCTTAACCCTACAGCTAAGCCCTTTTTTCCCAGCTTTGCTGACCCCTTGGAGGAGCCAGCTGCGGTCCCTCCACCTGCCCCCACCATTGAAGGTTGGTTGCAGTCAACCCAGGACAACATAGAGGTTAAATATAGAGTAACTAACAGAAAAATACATCATGCATGACCTTCTATCCAGCTTCAGTAGTTTAGACATTTGAAATTCATTAGAGATTAGGTAGATAAATTAGACCCTTTTTTATTGTTTCTTGCATGGACACATTTGTCTTGGCTGGGACTTTTTGACGCGTCTAATACCGTGGGTTTTTGAGTGACTAACGTTCGCATGGACTCAAGTGATGACCAACTGGGGCTGTGCATTGGCTTGACCTTTATCTGCGGTTCCCCATGATTCACCGCTGGGATGTTCTCTTGATTAACAGGATTGCTGTTGACGGGTGTGCTGCAACTAACCAATCACCAAGTCTTTCTCTTTAGCGACACCCCTAGGCCTCTTCACCACATGAAAATCCTCCTTCTCTGTTTCTCTTCTGTCCAAGTGTTTGTGTTAACACTGTAGTCGTGCTGTAGTTTCTTTCTATCCGGGTGTGAGGTATCACTCTGTCTTCTTCTGTGTCCAATTAACTCTTGGCTCCTCACTAGCTGCCTGTGTCTTTACAACTTCCTCTAGAAAAGACTTCCAAGGGCTTTGTTGGTTTCCATGTTAACTCACCTTTGTTGTTATGCATCAACAGTTAACTTCCTGCTGTGTCTCCTGAGACAATTGACAATTTCAAATAGTAATTTGCTGTTTTTGTTGACTTTACTTTCCATGTTCTGTGATGATTGCTGCCTTGCTGCTTCTCCGACATAGGTGAGTCCTATTTTGAATCCTCCTGTGGCTTTGTTGTGTTTTGTTCATGCCTCATTATTGAGATTCATCAGTGGTATGCTAGCACAATGACAGATGGAAGACACATACAGTTTAGAGCTTCTTGACACATTTCAGCAACAAGGTGACAGTCGCTAAGAACAGGAATGAGATGCGGCCACTGTTCATGGGGGTTGTCGGGCTTTGCTGTGAGGCATTCATTCTCTGTGCACAAGTAACAAGTGCTTTCTTGCCATTCCAAGTGTTAAGTAAGTATCAGTCAGCATAGGCCCTCGAGTGCCATCTGCTCCCTCTTCAGAAGGTCTTTCTGGTGTTGACAATCTCTTCAATTTGAAGATGATTCGGTTTTGTATTCATCAGACTATGGCTCACGATAAGCGGTGGAGCAGTTTGCTCCTTTTCTGTTGTGTTGCGAAACCTTACCTAAGATAACAAGCTTTATGTACTGAAAAAAAGAATACTAATCATCTCATATAATAGTGAATCAAAGCCAAAGTAGTTTCTTGGGCTAGGGAGCTAGAATTTCTTTCCAAAGCCAAAACTTCTAAAGTGGTTTGTGGACATATTTAAGATACAATCTACACCTTTTCAAGGTAGCGACCTTTTACACATCATAGAATATTTTAGGAGGAAATATATAGATTAACTGAAGTAAATACAGTTGGACAAAGCTGTTCAACTGTACTAGGAACTAAAAGAAAGCTGTCGATTGGCAGTCTTTTTGTAATGTAGAGTAGATTTGTAGCAGTGTAACTCAGTAAGGAGGTTTCCGCAGACCTGGGAGTGATGATGCTCTCTGCAGCTTTAATTAGAACAGTTTGAGTTAATTGAAGTAAATTAGAATTAAGATTCAAGTAAAAGAGTTGGAAATGGAGCCGTTAATCAACTTTCTGTCCAGCCCTTGTTTTAATGTAGAGGGAATTAATTTTCAACAGACTTGGAACTAACAAAGTTTACTAAAAATCAAATGGGTTTACACGTGCTTAGCTGTGTGAGTGAGAAGGGGGACGTCACCTGTATATTTACACGTGTAGTGATGCATCCATGTGACTATTATAGTTTGTGCACAAACATGCACGTGTCATTACTTCCAATGTGTGTCTGCATACGTGTGTGTGTGTGTGTGTGTGTGTGTGTGTGTGTGTGTGTGTGTGTGTGCCTGTGGGTGTTTGGACTTTTTCCAGAGTACCTGAAGTGTTTTGTGTGTATACTGCTGTGATTTATGCAGATGCACAGATCCAGAGGAATCATTTCCTTGTCCTTCCTGTCAGAACTTCCTGTCTCTGCCTCTCATTGGAGGCTGTAATGAGGACTGAGCCAGCCTTCGGTGCACCATAGGAACAGCAGTGTTGAACCTGGCTATTAGGCAGCTTTGATCAATGCCCCCTACTTCCTTCCACAAGAACACAGGGGCTAGTGTTAGTATATGTGTGCCACTTGCCACTTCTGAGTGGAGGAAAATATCTAAATAGGTTGATTTATGCTGGTTGGGTTGAGTTTTAATCCCTGATACACAGAGTTGTTTTGTCTTTTGTGAAGGTGGATATGTTTTGGTGATGTGTATCTCTTATGCACGTGTGTGTGTGTTTGCTGTCAGTGCATGTTTCTGTGCATGTTGCAGCAAAATAGGAATCAGCACCGTGTAAGACACATGGCACCATTAACTGTCTGATTTGATTTCCATGAAGGCTCTATAGTGTGTGTGTGTGTGTTGTTTGGAGCATAAATCTGTGCTTGTGTGGCTGTATGTTGTTTTTAAAGAGAGAACAAGAACACAGAATGCTGAACGCAGCTGGCTCTGTTTGCCCTTTGTGTAATGAGACCCTTTGTCAGTGTCCAGGGTGGGTCTTTGTCACCCAGAGTGATATTTAAGCCTTGTACAAAAGATAAGAAGGCATGTGAAGCACATTGAAAAAAACAAGAGGAGAGAATTAAGAGGGTCACAGAGAGGGGCGTACAAAATAAGAGTGAGGTAAATGCATGGAGGAAAACAGCTGAAACACAATAAACTGGAGTTAGTAACAGTAAGCTTTTCATAAATTTTGAAAGAAACTTAAGGATGTAACAGAGGAGTACAGGGATAAGAAGAAATACTGTTTTGTGCACCACAGGAGAGAGACGCAAAGAATAAAGGGAGAAAAGAGGATTCTGTGGCAGACTTGCGGGATAGATTGAGGGATGTGCAGATATGAAAGAATGCTGCTAAGAGGTGATGGGTGTGAAAGAAATATATAAATAAGAGTAAAAAATTAAGGGAGAAGTTTGGCTGGAGATGGAGAATGATGTAAACCTTTGGGAGACATATGTTTAAAAAACTGATTGATGATTATTTATTTATTTAAGCCTCAGGAAACACATTGAGAAATAAGACCCTCATTTACAATGGTGCCGAGGGTACAATGAAGAGTAAATACATTGAAAGAAAAAATAAATAAATAAGAATGAAATAAATATGCATATATATATACAGTAATACAAGGGGGGTCATAAACAATCATTTTTGATGATTCAATAAAAAACTATGGTTAAGTCAACTAACAGTTACAATCACTGCAGGATAAGTCAGTTGTACATGCGACAAGATTCGAGAATTCCCTAAATGAAATAAATAAGCACAACTTTAAAGATTTTTGGACCTCATTCCAAATGTAGGGTGCCTTATAACAGAAAGCTGTCTTCCCCAAGTTAGTGTTAACACGAGGCAGATATAATGAAAGCCAGCTCTGGGAGCGGGTATTAAGGTTATTACAATTCCAGCTGATGAGAGAGGAGAGATATAGTGGCAGTAGCCCAATGATTGTTTTGTAAATATCTATCTTCCAATGACCATCCCTTTTTTCAGACAGCGCTGGCCAGCTAACCTTTTTATAAAGAGTACAGTGGTATGTGCCATAGCGGTCTCCAATGATAAAACGCAGAGCAGAATGGTATACAGCATCCAGGGATTTCAGTGTGGTTTGGCATGTATTCCCATAAATAATATCACCATAATCGTTGCGTTTATGGAAAGTGGCAAGGAAAGTGAAACGGCACCTATTACTGTAGAGAAAGCTCAATTTTATTTTTAGCTATTTTACGAGTTGATTCACATGTGGTTTAAAACCTGAGGTGCAGAAGAGTAATAAAACAAAATTTATAGAAAAAACGAAGGCAAAAGGTGAGTGGGGTGTGAATACATATCAGCACTCCACAGTTCGGTGGTAGATCCTCTTTATCAACATCTGTCATTGTGACAAGGAAATATGTAAAATTCTAATTATTTGTTGTGTCTGTTCAAATCTGGATTATTTTACGTCTAAAAGTCAAAACATCCTGAACTGCAGAGGGTTTAAAGGAATTTTTCTGTCCACCTTCCTACCTACAGGCTGGGCTATTAATAGAAAACCCCAGAGTGTTTCCGTCTTACAGTACACCACAACTCTACACATCTTTTTATAAAATGAATACATAACCCACATGTGTTAAGACATAGGCATGTGAACATGAATAGTCAATACTCATTTGATGGCATAAGTTCATATGAAAAGTGACTTATAGCTGCAGTAACACAGGACTCAGGTATGCATTGTGTTAGTGGTACTGGTACAACAATCACAGTTTCATGCCTAGGACACACAGCATACCCAGCTCTGTGCTAATATGCCATTCCAGCTGTCAGTGCAATGGTTAAGAGAAGTATTGGTTGTGACACAACAGCTCCTTCACTGACTGAGGGTTGGGCACACAAACACACATACACCCAATCACAAACACACACATTCAAGCACAATAACATACCTACCACATGCTGTACCCCACTCCTTTTTCACTAAGTAGGCAGTAAACTTCTAGGACCGCATCCAAGGTTGCACACTTGATAGCTGTCAATTGTGCATAAATGCACATACGACTTTAGGGTTAGGGTCTCTTCTCTTGTCTCTCACATCGTAGTGCCATTTAGCAATTATTTTTATTTTATAGGTCGATCTTGTGCGCCTTAGTGGTCACATGAACTACATAGACATGACTCTATTTCAGCACTACCAAAAATCATCAAATGGCTTGATTAGAACGTATCAGTGCTTTCCACTGTTATTTAGGCTCCTTTCATTGGGACGCAGGCTGTTAGATGAAAGCCCATAAGGGACATCTGTACAGTATGGGCCCTTCCCTGGACCACGGACCATGACCTAATGCCTTTTGACGGCTTTAGGGATGTGTTAGGAATTTGCCTCATTGGTGCCACTGTAACAGCCAACAGCTCACTGTTGGAGAGAAGTGTGAGTCACTCTGCGTTATTTGTTCAGATGACGCTTCAGGAACAGATTCTCACCCCATACAGAGATTGCCCCATGCCAGCTGTGTGTGCTGCACATACAATTTAATATATTTCAATATTGACATTTAAAAAAAACAGGCATATCGACTCAGTCACTGGAAACTTTGGTGAATTGAGTGCAGTTTTTCTCCTACATTTTAAGCCTCTATAAATATACTGCAGATCGTCTATTTGAGTCTCTTTTCCAACATTTTCGGGAAGCGAGGTAAGCTTTTGTTTGTGTTGAGCACAGTGTTTCACATCTAAAGCTAGGTTTCTTTAGTCAAAGGCTGTTTGTTTTTGTATTTACCAGAACTAATCAAAAACCACCTATGCTGATCCACTTCACTGGTTAGCTGGCAGGGGGTGGTGCCGGATGCTGACCCCTATACCTGCTGGATCAAACCATGTGTCAGTGTACAAGTGATTCAGACCTTGAATTAGATTTTTCTTTGTGTTACAGTTTGGCTGAAAGGACAGAGAAATGCTGCAATTTCATTCCATGATTGTAGAGAACAATATCGAGAACAATGACATAGGCAGTAGCAAGACTTTTTTCCCCAAATTCAAATTTCAACACAGGAAACAATCACATATCCTGGCAATTTAAATATCAGTTAGCTTTCTCCATCTCAAATGTTTCCTTTTCCGGGTTTTGCTCAAACACATAAGTCAACCTTCAGCACACATACATGTGCCCCCCTCCTCTGACCAGCCTCCAATAATTTTGAATCATGCCATTATAATTAGATCATGGCTATGTTGTGTCATTCCCTAGCTGACTTTAATAATAGATCAGATTTGTTTATGCCCCAAACTGGTCGTCCATCTGTGTCCATCTATGTCCATCTGTGTCAATCTCGTTAAAGCGATATCTCCGGAACGTCCTGAGGTAATTTATTCAAATGATTAAAATTTAGTGATACAAAGTCAGACGTCTTTGTCACTTTAGCCTCACCAAGCATGTTTTGGACTTTTAACTTTTACAAATGATGGTCACATACACTTAACATGTGTTAATAATTCATTCTAGTCTTTATTACACGTTAAAAGAGTCTGATCCATAGTTTGACTTGAATCTGTGAGCAAAACTCACTATACACTTACAGAATAATGAAAGTGATGCTATACTATAATACAAGAGATCAACATGCAGTTTCTAGCATGATTGTAGCCAATATATTTACACTTAGTGTATGTAGGTTTGTGTTTGTATGTCTCGCTTCAAGAGAAGACATTCTCTTTGATTATTAATATTGCTCTTATGACTTATAATTGGTGGAGCTGAAGAAAACTTGGACTCTGTCCATGGTGCTGAAACTCTGTCAGATTCACTTCACCCATCACCAGAGTTATTTGTACACAGAAGAGGAACATCACTACTCCTTTTCTATTAAACTGTATTGCATTATTATTATTATTATTATTTCTGAAATGTGGGATTAGACCACTCCTTTATCACTTTGCTTTGGCAGCAGGTGAGTAAACAGGCAGGTTCCTTACTAGTGAGAATTATAAAAATATGATATTGTTCCCTAAATGAGTAGCATATTAAAAGACGTGTGGTATCAGTGCTATAGGTCAGTTATTGGTATGTGCCCTTTAGTCTTATGGGTGGTCATTTATTATTAGAATGTTAATTACCTGAGGTACATTCTGTATTTATGTATATGTGAGTCTTGTGCGTGTATTAGATTGATATAGAGAATCTGTTTTGCAGATTTAGCTAAAAAAAAAAAATGTTTTAAATGGATCCTTAGACTAAAGTTTTTGAGAACAGAAGAGGCCAAGCCACTCCCCAGGCAGACAGACTTCAGACAGACTGAATAGATATCAAGAAAACAGAACAACTGGAACAGACAGATTTGAGGCAACGCATTGTCCTGAAACACACAGGACAAAAAAGCAGGGCGATAAACAAACAGAGCGACTGGGAGGTTAGGACAGGCACTGATTTATGGATGCTGATGAAGACAGAGGGATAGAGAGAGACAGGCATACAACAAGTTTCAAACAGGTAAGACATCAACTTAAGAGCCCGTTGTAGACAGAAAGGCAGATAAAGAAAGTAAGACTATGTGCATGAAACAGTTGCATGCTTATAAAGAGGTAAATACAGGGATATGTAGACAGAGCTACCATAAGACATACAGTTCTTTGAGATACAATCATATTCCATTAAATATACAATTTAATGCTATTATCAACATAGTGTTGTCATTTTTGACTGTTTAGAGTATGATGCAGAAGTACTGGGAAAAAGTATTTTCCATAACCAGTCATTTCTATTACATTTAGATATCTCAATACAGAAAGGTTTTCTGAATAATACTGAACAATACATTGGAAATCCTACTCTATTGTCTTCAATCACCAGCTCTTAAACCAGTATAATTACTGTGGGAGAAAGACAATCCTTACCAAAAAGCAATTCTGGAGAACAGCTCTGTTTGTTGGGTTATATACACACATAGCTTTGGATAACTCAAGAATGTTGAAAGTCTTCATATGATAATAAAACTTTCACAACAACTTACTTTGTAATTTTGTAAAAACTAATTTGTCTGTCTAACCCAAGTGTTTCGCTATTAAACAGTGACAAAGGAGTTTCGCTTATCGTCTTGAGTTCCAAACGGTTGCTGTGTGATGTGTGAACGACTTTCTTTATAAACTTTTCATAAAGGTCCAATTAGTATTTTTTCAAGTTTTGGTTGAAAGACAGAGACACAAAGTGCTTTTGAGGGAGGGACAAGAGGAGGAGAAGAAACATGGAGGAGGGGTTGCTATAGAGACTAAGGATCAGTTGTTGTTGCCGTAGGAACACCAACAGATGCTGGACTTAATGAGACACTAGACTGACAAGGCCGTTACTGATGGACATAAAAGTTAGGGTTAGTTACTGCAAACTTGCGAACATTTCATCACTTGCGAACATTTCATTTGATCGGCTACGCACTTAGCCTGGGCCCAGGGAAGTGCAGTGGGTAGTTTGGTGAGATTTAGGACATGCAATATGTTTCATTTAAAAACAAATAAACATGCAGTCTTGTGTCATTGCGGATAAACCAGGAAGGATAAACCAAAACCTCACTCTGCACCATAGACTGTTAATTAAAAGTTCTGCACACAACGTGCAGCACAAATAAACTATAAAAACTTTAAAGTGACAGTATGTTGTCATACTGTTTGAGGACTCACTGATGACAAGGAATAACTCTGAAGTATCTCCTGAGCATTAACACGGTACAAAAGAACAGCCTATTCCAAAAATGCAAGTTTAGAACAGGCACTGTATAGTGACAATAATGCAGCAAAAAAATTGTCAGAGGTCCAGCTTAACTTTTATGAGGGACTCATGAACACAAGCAGGGCAACATAAAAAAATGCAGAACCAGAGAGAGCAGGAATAAGACTGTTTGGGATTCTGTGGTATAGGGTTTTAGAAATGATTCCACTGCACAAACCTCAGTGGGGGGTTGTCAAAAACAGCACAGTTTCCCTTTGTCAGCAACTTAATTATGTAATACAAGTAAACAAGACTGGTCACTGGTGCAAATCTGTACCAGTCTGTTAAATCTACTCAAAAACCAACAGGGAGCAAGAGACAGAGACGAAGAGTGAGGAGGGAGACAGATTTACCACAGGACCATCAAAGAACAGCAGGAGCTAAGCACTAGATGATCAAAGCGCTCACATTCTGCACTGAGCTTTGCAAAGTTCAAATTCCTAGCATGTGTGTGTCAGTGAGTATAGAAATGAACATTCAATAGAAATTGAAAGCTGTATTTAGTCAGTGGAGGAGAAGAGAGAATCACTGTGGGGCAGGGATTGAGCTGCAAATGGGAATAATCATCCAGCAGCCTGAAGAACAGCGAACAGGATGGAGTGATACTAAAGAGCAGCGAGCCTGCATGGTGCTGAATGGGTTTTTCCTTCTTTCAACATGCATGAGTGATACTCAATTTGCTGTAAAATGCAATCTTCACCACCAGATGCCACTAAATTTTACACAGTGAACCTTTAATAAGACATACAATAGAAATTATAATCTACGCAAAGTTATGTTCTGACCTTCATTTTGTATGTGTTGGTGCCAGACCCAGTCTTAAAATGCAGTGACATGCCCTTATATGTTTTTCAGGTCACATTTTTTAATCTGTGTACTGCATCATGTGCTATACCCTATAATAATACAGTTTTGATACTTCCTGTGCTTCACGTGTCTGTATCGTGATAACATAGTAGCAACCCAGATATAAATCTCACACTTAACATTTTAATTTGCATTATTTTTATTTCCCCTGTACCATCAGCTGTTAGTTTTAGGAGCCAGGTCCAGTGCACTGTACGACTGTGGTGCCTCGTGGTCAACGGCCTAAGTGTGCTCTGGGATAACGAAGCTGGTGGTTGGAGAAGCAGAATGTCTCTCCGTGTGTTTACAGCTCACGTGTAATGGACACTTCGTGGTGGTGGCGGCAGACGCTGTAACCAGAGCAGGGCCTGAGGTTGTATGTGTTTTGTCTTCATGACAGAGACGTCAGTGGGTGAAGCAGATGTGGCTACATTAGCTGAAGGCGCCAGATTCATTAATTATGAATGATGAACTTAGATCAGGCGATTGCAGCTGCTTCACAGGGAATAGTTGAGCTGCTGGTTATTATGTCATTAATTAATAAATATGAATGAGACTCACTCCTCACTCTGTTATGGGCTGTTTAGGCAAATTAAGTCATTTTTTCATCAAGCGAAGCTACACTTGATGACAATGAATAGCAGATGGATAAACTGGGGGGAAGGTATGGCGCCAGTATATCAGGCTCTGGGTTTTCACTGGGTACTCTGGTTTTCTCTACAGACCAATGACATGCAGCTTAGGTTCACTGGAGACTATTAACTCCCCGAGAGTGTGAATGTGAGGGTGGGTATTTGTCGCTATATAATGGACTAACGATAAGTCCAGGGTGCACCCTCACCTCTCGCTCAATGTTAGCTGGGATTGGCTCTAACCCCCCACCTTGACTCTTAAAGGAGAAGCGTTATATAATAATGGATGGATGAATTAATTATATGGTATCAGGGGTAGATGGAAACCCAGACCGGATGTGATATGATTGACTGAAGTGTAGTGAAGTGAAATCAACACAGCTTTCATAACTCCTGTTTTCACATCAACAGTTTAATGTCTCACAGATTTTTCCTTAATGCTGTTTGTTAGTTGTGACAAACACATGAGCAGGAATAGACGTGATAGGCTTATTTATTGTTAGGTCATAATTATTCAATCATTGACATAATTGGCTTGATTTAGTTTCCTTTGCTTCATATCAAATAAATGCAGTGGGAGCTGTGCAGCCAGTGATACAACCTCTAGACTGACTCATGGAGTGCGTAGCTCTGCAAAGGCCAAACAGTCCTCTATATCCCCTCGTAGACATCAGGCCCCTAAATGTGCCATATATTTTTTCGTTTTGTCATCTTGATCTTAATCCCTTGGATAATGGTGACAATTAAACTAACAGAAACTTGTAGAGCTGAAGTTCTAACTCAACAAATCAATGCGTTGAGCATCAGAAAATTCAGCAGCTACAGTATGTACAGTACATAGCCGTGGTCCAGGTCTAATTTGATGTTTAGTCATCTCAGCATATGGTCCATCAGAAGCCAACAGGAATGCAGAGGATAGCCACATCCACAGCTGGTATTGTTTCATGCTACAACCATAATTGTCTAAAAAAATGTAACGATCTAAGTTGAGATATTTAACGTTTGTTTAAAATCTAACGTCTAGCTGTATGGGATAGCGTAATTAATATATTCATAGTGATTTAAATGAAATGAATAAGATCAGTGCCAGCACTAATGTACTGTAAAGGGCATGTGTATTTCTCTGTGATATATTTTAGTGAGGTATAGATCTTCACATTCATCTCTCATTCATCTCTTCATCTTCAGACTTTCTTGCTTGATGTTTACAATTAATACAAAGATGGCACTGACTGAAGAAAATTCTTTGGCTTGTGGCAAGACGCAGAGTACATTAGCATAGTGATAGACCATCCCTAGGGTATGTTGCATGTGAATAACCCTCGCCCTCCTCACTTTCACACATACACTTACACTTACACTTACACACACACTTACACACACACAGTTACAATTACACCTACACTTACACAGACAAACAGACAGGGAGACACACAGGGAGGGACGGAGGCATGGACAGGTGGGTAGACAAGCTCGAGGCTGGGGTACAATCGCTGCCTCTGTGTATCAGATCTGTCATGGTTTTTCCAAACTTCTCTCCCTGTCTGATTGCTGCTTGTTGTACAAAACTGACACCAGAGTCCGATGGGGACAATACAGACACACACACACACACACACACACACACACACACACACACACACACACACACACACACACACACACTGTTGGCTTTCACTGTTGCCATCCACCCTCCCTCCATCAGCCCATGCTTCTTCAGACAAAACCCCCATCCTCACCACCAAACATGCCCCGAACCATTTCCCCCAACCCCCCATGTGGCTAGAGTCAGCCCACTGATGAGGAACCATCCAGTTACCATAGCAACAGGAGGCGGTTGCTTTGGCGACAAAAGGGAAGAGGGGCTTCCTCGATGTGTAGCGAGGATGGGGAGGAAGGCTGCCAAGGAGATGCGATCGAGCTATAAATAGACATCACTTTAAGACTGTCTGTCTCCCTCCATAAATTGTCTCTCCAGCACTTCCCTCACGCCCACCGCTCCCCACACCACCATTACACCTATGATCATCACCTCTTCCTCCTGTTCCTGCTTTGAGTGATACATTTGCATCCAGAAAACCCTGTCTATTTTCAGGTAACAGCAAAGGAATGTCTTACATTTTTTGCAAATGAGCTGTCTGCCATTTTTAGAAATACCACAACTCTTGAAAATCCTGCGTGGGATTGTGTGTTTGTTACACATTTTACACTGAAGCAGGATGGAAGCTGTTGGACGAGACAAGATGACCATGTTGGCTGATATAAACAACAAATCACAGATTTTTTGCGAGATAAATAAACGTATTGAAACAAAACTGGTTACATCACAAATGTGAAGCGCTGTCATCATGAACTATCACTATGAGAGTGTTTTAACACATTAAACTTTTTGATTGTTTTTGGTTTGATCAGAAAGACAGGAGAGCTGAGCATTTCCTTTATGTGTCCAAAATATCCTGGATACGAAGGCTGCCATCATGCGCCTGTGATGTAGAAACGCCGGAGATGTGCAGTTGAGAACGGGGGAAGGAGCCGTAGCATGGACATCCCACTGAGAAATCAAATCATTAAATTAGTAATTTAAACCAAATTTATCATAAACATCAACACTTGAACATGTGGAGTGTTATAAGATCTACCTAAGATGACAGAAACCTTATCGAGGAAAACATTTATTTAAAGGTTTTTTGAGCCCAGGTCCTGTTCACTAACATGGAGGAGGCAGGGTTTATGAGCTATACTGAAGCCAGTCCCCAGGGGGCTATTGAGATGCTTTAGCTTAACTTTTGGGAAGCAGTAATGTAGTCCATAAACCTTGAACAACGAAAAATTTTGGAAAAACAGGGAAACCCAGTTGGTGTGTTGTGGCTATTAAAGCACTGTTTTTTTTATATGTGGGTTACATAGGCCCAAACAGGACTGCGCTATGTCCGTTTGACACAGCAGATGTGATGTTTACTGTTAACTCTGAAGCTTAAACAATTTTCCCAACATGCACTGGAATAATAACAGACTCGGTTATTAAACAGGAGCATCACCATCCAATGAATTGTCATGGGAATTTCTCAATAATCAAGCACAAGTCATTACAATGTCTTTCTGGAAGTTTATTCTACATCTGCAGATGGGCATCAATGTACAAGACCATGGAATGGATCTCATACAATGAGCAATGACATACAAGAAAAGCAGCACTTTATACATCTCCAAGCCCCTCCTAGAGAGGAGATAAATGTTATCGATCAACCTCTTTCATGTTAAGCAACAGGTGACCATTATCCTGTCACCTGATCTTTCCCAGACCTTTGGAATGTAGCATCTGTTTCTCAAAATCCCTTGAGTAGTTTACAAACACAAATCCTCTGTTCTGTTAAGTCTTTGTTTGGTGACCTCGTCAGTGAGGATGTCACATAACAGTCATGAGGGCAACCCCTGACTTCTCAGGCAACATTTGTTATCTTTCGAAAACATCAATATCAATCATTGCCCTAATGAGTAAAATTTCTATCACAGAATCAAGCAGCAACAATTAAACCCATTGACTGGAACAAGCCGTGAGCAACACCAGAGAAACCACATACATTACTGTTTGTGTTTCCCCCCTAACAGACTTATCACACATACTGTTAAGTCATGCTAGCAGTGTGTGGTCTTGGAGAGTGTCGATTTGGTCGGTGCTCAGCCGTGGTCCAGCCTGAAAAATCTCGGCAAAAAGTGGATGAATAGCAATTTTGTGCAGATGTCTCCAGATGATTCACTTTATTGAGTTTTAGGATCCCCTGACATTACTCTAGTGCCATCAACAGGAAAGAGTGTACACTTATTTAATAACTAAACATTTACATGATGGATGAACATAACATCTTGGCGCTTTAGTGGCCACAGATTTAGTCTTTCCTGTTTGCCCTCAAAATGGCCTGCACGGGTTATTAGGCACAGTCTTCCAGTCTGTCGTCCACTGGGATTATGTAACACTTTGTATAGTGTGTGTGGGTGTGTGTGTGTATGTTTGTGTCTTTGCCAGCCAACCAGTCAGACAGGGTGAGGTCATCTATTTGTGTGTGTGTGTGTGTGTGTGTGTGTGTGTGTGTGTGTGTGTGTGTGTGTGTGTGTGTGTGTGTGTGTGTGTGTGTGTGTGTGTGTGTGTGTGTGTGTGTGTGTGTGTGTGTGTGTGTGTGTGTGTGTGTGTCTGTGTTGTCCCCATCGGACTCTGGTGTCAGTTTTGTACAACAAGCAGCAATCAGACAGGGAGAGAAGTTTGGAAAAACCATGACAGATCTGATACACAGAGGCAGCGATTGTACCCCAGCCTCGAGCTTGTCTACCCACCTGTCCATGCCTCCGTCCCTCCCTGTGTGTCTCCCTGTGTGTCTGTGCAGGTGTGATGTGAAAAGAGTGACAGTCAGTGACTAATGTTGTGATGGAAGGATCAGGGTCATGTGACCAGACATGCAGTTTGGGGAATGGAACAGGCTCTAGCCCATGTGACAGTGCTGTGATTGAGATGGTTTGTGGCCGAAACATGTTCTCTAGCTGTGGTGTAGCTGCCTTTTAATGGTGTCCAAACATGTAAGCTTCACCAGGAGCTGTTTTAAATGGACTGATGGCTGTACTGAAGGTAGGGAGAAGGCACACTCAGATTTCATGTGAATCCAATCAGGGTTGAGAACGAAACCCACCGGAGACAGGGCCTGGTACGGACCTGAGCTAGCAGGTCAGCCTTAGGTAGTGCTGGAAACAGCAGTCATCCAGATGCAGCTTCTGGAAGAAGTTAAATTCCATAACCTGTGTATGTATGGTCATTTTGGACCAAACACGATGGCTCTGGCTTCTCTGGCGTTTCCAAAACAGGTTCAAAGCGGTTTGTTGTCACTTAAGCCTGTTGTATTCTATTCTATTCTAAATACATGAATGCTGAGCGAATATCGCAAGTCATATTTGGATTCAACTTGAAGCAACACTACAATTTGCTTTGCCAGAGGAAGTGAAGGTTTTATTTGTCCTCTCGCTTGGGATGGTTGAAAGTGAAGCAGGAGGCGAAGGTTTGTGTGACCTGTCCCTTCCAGTTCAATTTTGCTCTATGGGCTGACATAGAAGTAAATAAGGTTAATGTGAAGATGCCCTTTGGATTGGGATATGCATGTGTGCTGTGATGTGGCTGTCAATGTATTTCCCTTACGGTCAGCGTAACTGCTCTTAACCCAAACAGAACCCATAAGTGAAGGTTAGAAAATGACCTTTACTGTTTTTGTCAGTGCAAAAACAAGATAAAGTGAATAAATCCAGACAGAAGCACCGTGCCCCTCAGCCATCTGTGTCGTCCTGTCCTGCTCTGTCCTGTAACGGTGGCAGGATGTGACATGTGTGCACACACGGAATATCCACTGCTCTCATTCCACTCCAGCCTCCTTTATCCCCACTTCTTTATGACTCTCTACCTCTCCCTCTTCCTGCCACTCCATCCTTTACCTACCTTCTCTTTTCTAGTAATTCTTCATGATACTCTATTTTCATTATTCTTCGTTACTCCGGCTTTTCCTCCATTCGTTCCTCGATTCATCCTCCTCTGTCTACGTCCCCCTCACCCACAGTCCCGCCATCCCTCGCTCTATCCCTGTTTGCCCTTCTGCTTGTTAAAAATCCTTGTTTTCTGCCAAAGTTCACCCTTAGTCCAAAGACATAGTCACAGGGACGACTGTAACTGGCGGCTATTTTGACTGGCACTGGACCCACTCCCCTAAATGGGAATGTGATCTCAGAAATCATAATTGAGCATGCTATGTGTAATTAATCCCCCATTACACATAGAACATATCATATGATCACAGCTAATCTATATATACAAATGTGTTTGCATCTGTAACTTAATTAGAGGAAAGTAAGGGTGTGAAAGCATTTTCCATGTATTTATCATATTGTGCATTTTTGTGCAGATTATTGTTAGTTATTTCAGTGTGGATTATTCTTACCTATACCTGCAAGGACTTTACAGATGTGCAAGGGCCTTGAAATGCTTCCGAGGCCTTAATGTGAAAAATCTGGAATGTTAAAGTTTAACTGACAGTAGCTTAAGGCTGAAGTGCAGCACTTTGCAAACGAATGAACATTTGCGATAGCCCTCGCTAAATAAATTCACACAGTGCACATTCAGTGACAGGAAAATCCTTCTTTTTGCAGCATACTGGAGAATTACAACTGGTTTCTTTGACAACATTCCTGTTCTTAAATTTGAATTAACTGCAGAATAAGAACAATGTTTTTCTTAAAAACAGATCACCAGAGTGGTAACTAAGAAATATCTACACATAGGCTCTACTATGTTGAAATGTACATAATCCGGAGTGGGTCAACATGGAGGAAGTGTCGAGTTTGCTTAAACATTAAGCTCTAAACATAAAACACAATTACATCGGAAAATAACCAGTGCATCATTAACTCACATTCTGTCCAGTAATAGTTTGCCAGTGTCATTTCATTTAAACAGTTTGAGTAGAAGACATAATAAGCCATACTGGAGCTCAATTAGTTTCTGTGCAGATTGCCAAACCGACCTTCTGTGAAATGCTATGTGATTATAATGTAAGCGCATGTATAGGCTTGTCTGTCTTTTATGAATATTCTATACATGGTACGTGGCAGTATGACTACTCAGGTACATACACTGTGTGAGAACATATTCATTATTTGTATGTATCTCTAGAGCTTGTGTGTGTGTGTGGGGGGGGTGCTTGCGTGTGTGCGTGCGCATTGTTTCTTCAACATATGAGCAGATTCGCTCTGACAGACGTCACAATCTCTTTACCAGAGGCTTCATTCCTCATCCATCTTCCTTATATCCACCTCTGGGTATCAACTTACATCTGAGGCATAGCTTCAGAACACACCGCATGAGATGTGACCTCCCTCAGAATATACATCTGACTTTCCACAGTTTTGTGTGAAAAGTAAACTCACAGTTCATGATATTAGCTCTTGAGCCTTAACAGCTTCTGCTCTCTGATCTAATCCATCTTTCTTTTTTGCCGACATGAAGGTTTTTAGCCATGAGTATCTTTTTTACATTAAACACAGCCCTGGATGAGACAAAAGAGTAAAAGTACACAGTAACTAGGTACAGAGAAGGGGTGTAACAGGTCAGGTAGAGATGAATATTACCTCAAAATCCATTGTTTGCTGCTGACAACTGTCATAGACTGTGAATGTACAGTATACATGCATGCATATGATGTTTATTGTCTTGATAGGTCTTGAGTTGAAATTCACCCTCTCACCCAAAGCACTCCAGCCCTCACTCAATCCTCCCTAAGGGGAAGTCAGAGCCGTTTTTACCATGAAACAGAACTAGAGGGGGGAAAAAGGGTTGAGAGGAGAAAAATGTGGAGCGAAACAGAAAGCTTGAGGGGAGGGGTAATTACTCACTCCACCACTGTGGGTGGGATCTGCAAACTGGCTTTAGCCAATTGACAGCCACAACCTGGTCACATGACTTCCAGAATAATCAGTGAGAGAGAGAGAGAGAGAGAGAGAGAGAGAGAGAGAAAGAAGGGAACAAGGGAGAGAGCAGCACATTCAGTTCACCCTCAGCGTGTGATTGAGTTCAGACTGGAGACACAGCACTGAACACACACACAGAGCACAGAGCGCTCCTGAGTGACTGGAGAAAAAGGAGCAACAGCACAGAACAACAAAGAGAAGAAGGAGAGAGGAGAAGAGGTGAAGATTACCTGCAGACACCTGACACTGAGACAAAGGCTGACCGTGAAACAAAGAAAGGGCGAGAAAGAGGGGACAGCATGTCTTCTCTTTCAGATCAACAGCCTGGCTCTCCTTTCTCCGAGTACAGTGATTTGTGTAAGGTTTCGTCCCTGACACCCACTGTGTCAGATCAGAGCTGGGATTGGCAGCACCCGTCAGCCGTGGACATGGGCACCCCAAGGAGCTTGGTGGTAGGCGATAGACCTCTGGCACAAACTGGACTCACGGACGAAGACAAGCTGTGCTTCTTCGAACATCCAAGCAGGGGTGGTGTGGACGCGGAGCTGAAGGTGCCAGGGAATGTTGGGGGCATCTCCGGAGGTACTTCGCTGGGTCATGCCTCTCTGGGCAGTGCTGGAGAGAGCCCAGATAGTCCACTATCCTCCTCTCCATTCCCCTCCCCAGCTTCACCAGGTAGGCTACCCTCTGCCCTGCCTTGTAGTGGCATCAGCAGGGCTGCTCTGCCACCTGTTCCTGGATCCCCAGTCAGATGTGTGGATCTGCTATCACCGAATAATGCAATGGCTCCACACTCAATGGGTGCCCCACCAATGAAGGCATCGCCGGGAGATGGACAATGGAACATTTCCAGTTTTGCCGAATCTAGTTCAAAGATTGCTATGCCCCAGGTGGCCCCTAACTACTGTGTTATAGGAGTTGTCAGTGACAACCATTTGGAGAGGGGGGGTATAAAAGTCGCTGGAGCTGGGGCAGCTTTAGGGGCTCAACAGTTATGCGAGGGCTCTTCAGGGGACAATAGCGATGAGGACGAGATCGAAGAAGGGGAAGAGTTGGAGCCCTGTTTCATGGGACGGGCTGAGCAGCAGAGGAAGGCCATGCGAAGAGCAATGTCTGAATGTTCCCACTTGTTGGTACCCGCCAGTCTAGAGCTGCCTGATAAATACCCAAGTGGAGATGAAGCAGAGCTAGACCAGCTGCCATCGCCCATGAGTGGTCCACGTCGCTCACCGCACTCCATGAAGCGCTCAATGACGGTTGCAGAAGATCAGCCCCAGACCCCACCCCCCACGCTCTCCGCAGCGGGCGCCACGCAAATCGACCTGCGCCAGGACCCGCCTGAACCCCGCCTCTGCCTCTCCCCATTCCCACCACTGAGGGATGGCAATGCTGGTTCAACTCTCTCACCATTAGATGCCTCAATGGAGGGCTTCAGGGTGGAGAAGGAACTTGGTGGTATTGTGCTTCCAGTGCCCCTCAGCCCCAAGGGGTTCATCGGCATGGACGCCCGCTCTGCTCAGACTGTAGGTGCCAACATGGAAGGAAAAACTGGTATCAAATCTGACATGTTTAAAGATGCTCATTTGGACAGAAAGGAAGTGGATACTAAAGTTAACACTGGTGCATATGCTGACTTTGGAGCTGGCGACAAACGGACAGTGGCAGGTGGCATAGATGATGACTTCACCATGGGTGGATATACTAACCTTGGCTTGACCTCCAGCACTAACCCCTTCATCACAATGGATGGTAGGTGGAGGTGATGATTTCTGTCTCTCCCTTTCAAACTGTCCTTCTGAGAACCAAACATTCCAGTGTGGGGAAATTTTGTTTGTTGATTAACCTCTTACCTCCGACTTCTCGGCACGATCTCGGCAATATGTAGACATTTCACAGGCTGCTAATATTATAAACATAAGCATGTAAATATACAGACATATTTAACCCTTTCTTTGTGGACACTATTGTCAATTTCAAATAAAATGGCCTGTTGTAGAAAATAATCTAAGTGCAACGAAGGAGGAAAATATGCTGTTTTAGTTTTGCGGTGGCAGACCACCTGCAGAACGGTATTGGATGTCATAGGGTAGTGGCTACAGTAAGCAAGCAATTAGTGTCGTCTGTTGCTTTCTGAGTAGTTTTGCGGTCTGTGGATTAATTACAATGAAGCACATGGAGAAGGGAAGACTTTCTGCCAACAATACTAAGGACTCATAATTCAAATAGCAACCCAGCCTCACCCATATATTGAGGTCTAGTCATGAAGGTAGGGTAGATGTCGGAAGATTGCGGGTGTTTTGTTCTATTGATGAAGATTCTGATTCATTATTTGACCGTCAGTTTCTAGCTGGATTGGATTTTCTGGCACGTGTATGCAGATGTTTTGAGAATAGCTGTAGTGGCAGAATGAAAAAGGAGGAGTGTCAGACGGCGAGAGAGACAGACAGCGAAAGAGAGAGAAAGAAAAGCTGAGCCCCCCCGCAGGCTACTTGACATTCCATGTTCGTAGTATCTGTTTCATTGTGCCAATCAAACACACAGGACCTATTTTAGACACAGATTTGTTCCTAATTGTATGTATTATATTAGTTTATTTTAGTTTTTGCATTTTTGGGCACAGGTGGCTGTCTTCAGCTGTGACTCAGTGTGTCTGTTCATGTGCATAAGGTTGTGTGCTTCAGACATGGATGCAACACAATAAGCTTTGAGCATTACTACCCATGCTTACTATCAAGCTGACACATGGATACAGGGTCAGGACAACACTGCTCATTATTGTTGTGCCCCGTTTCCTGTTTGTCTACAGCTCTCCCTCTTTCTAGCCCTTTTTTCTATCTGTCTGTTACTCTGAATCCTCATTGGATTCCTTGTAAGGACTGACGGAGCCAAAATGGCGGTAGGCAGGTCACGTTGAATGAGGTTTGCCTTTGAGCCAAAATGGGGTCATTGACCGGGAAGCGGGACCCAGGGTGATGGTGCAATCTATAATAGCAACCTTACACTTTGTCTCTTTACGTTATCTGTGTATGTCTCTGTGTTGTCCTCTCTGCTCACACTGGTTGAGTGTAGCAGAGGCTGCCAGCCTGGTCACTGACGTTTTTATATTTATTTTCTGCCCCCTGAAGTCTAAATGGGAGCATGGCAGCGTCATCGAGCCACAGGCTGTGTGCTATGTTTATGCATCTGTTTTCTTTCTAACCTAGGTCATGAAAGAATTTCTGTAGCTCCTGTTGTTGTGTGAAAACTATTTATATCTACAGTGAATCATGCTCAAAATACAACTGTTTTCAAGGTTCCTTTGAGGAAAAAATTATGCTTGGGTGTCCCTATACAGTGGTATAATGTAGGCAATGCTTACATGTCTACTATAGCTACTATAGATTGGTCTTCTATATCTCTATAGAGGGGGTATGGGGAATAATACTAAGCAGATATGAAATGGAGTAGAAGAAGAAAGGGGATTAGTTGGGGTAAGAAGAAAAAACAAGAAATAGAGAAAAAAAAACGAGGGAGAGATTGAAATTATTTTTTCATGATAGAAAACAGGAAGCCTAGAATTTGGTCAACTATAACTGATAGAAGGAGAGCACATAAAGATAAGAGGGAATGAACAATGGAAAGAAGGGGAAATCGGTGTATTAGTGAAATTAAATTCTTCATAACGCAGCGTTCTCAACAATTTGAAAAGATGGGATTTAAAAAAGTTAAACCCCAAGACACAAAGCAGATCCCACCTTTAACATACATCTGAGCCAGTGGGTATATCCACTGTCATGTTAAATCTTTTTTGTCCAGTGATATTTCCTGGTGTCTGGGAGCTTTTCAGCTGCATTCACTCAGAGAATCGAGCAGATAATTGTCTGATAATGTTTTTCCCCTGGAAAGAATGATTGGAATCTTCCCACCAGTTATAGTTAATCATTTTTGACAGCTTTCGCTAATGATTGTCAGAGTGCTGAAATGCAGCACTGCCTGCAAATGTGTTTGTTTTGTCTTTGTCTTCTTGTATTAAGGTGTACTCTGGGGGAGTAACACATTGTAAAGTCAAACACACCTTTTTAAATGTGCTTAAAAAAATGAGAAAGCTTAAAGAGCTGCAATATTTATATGGGAGACTATAGACCAAGTATTTATCCAGTCCAGTTTTGAATTGAGGAATCTGTATAATTTTGTTTTTTCTCATGCTTCTCATGCTCAATTATCTTTGGATGAATGGTTGTTTAGAAAAAGGAAAGACATTTCAACTTGACAGACACTGAACTAATATTTATAAAAAAATAAAAACAAACACTGAATTGAGGTGTTATGTGCTCATACATCAGCCCTTTCGTTATGAGATTTAAGCATAGGCACAATTGATCCTAGCCCAACTCCCCTAATGGCTAAATAAAGATATGTTTGGAACTAATGCAAAGATAATTTTCGAGTGCAAATGTATTTAAAGATACATTATATGGTAAAGTACTTTTAGATAATGTGTCTTTTCCTTTGGCGCTGTACAAATAAAACTGATTTGAAGTTAAATTCAGTTGGAAACAGGTCAACACATAAGAGGAATATTAATGCATGAGAGATCTTAAAGGTCCCTTTTCAGAGCAGATATTTTAACATGTCATAGCATGAAAATCCCAGGTGTTGCTGTTACATGATCACCTTTTGTCTTGGTGTGCAGGGGCATTTAAATCACCTTCAGATGATGTTTGAGTCCTTTTCTTCTGCCCATTATTCTGTGTGTTGACGGCTTTATTAACAAAAACACATTCGATGTTTGACATGAATCCCAAAGTCATATTATGAAAATGAATTATCGTCGGCTCTTGGCTGAGCTCCAGGACCAATGACTGACATCATGCCAAAGCATGTTCTCATAAAATATTGTGTTCACTAATGCTCCATATCATGCTTCATCTCCCCTCAAGGCACACGCGCTCTGTCCATTACTGAGGCTTCCAATCAGATGCTGTGTTAATAATTCATGTTTCTCTTCAGAGGACAATGATCTTTTTTTTTTATTGCCCAGCTACAGTCGGGTCATTTTGAGCTCATCCCTCCTCTCATTGTTCTGAAGCTTTATCTTTCTGCGTCACCTTTGCTGCCTCCAAAAGCAGGCTTGTTTTTATTGCAATTTCTCTATTTCTTTTTCATCTTTTAGCTTATTACATAAGAACTGTTGAACCAGTTGTTCCGAAACTTGGCGCAAGATAGGTTGTGATACAAGAAAGAACTGATTAACTTTTAGTACAGAACTGGGCCAAAGGGCCAAACCAGGAATTTATCACTTTCTTTAATATACATAATTGATGTATCTCTATATAAATGAACAGGCATATTTAGGGGACTGATATCTATGAGTGTGGTGTTTGTGCAGCTTTATAGAATTTTTGAGTGTCATGCTGGCTCAATGTGCTACTGAAAGAACTGAGAAAATCACTAGGTCAGAATGTATTTGGTAGGAACCGAAGCACCAAGATCGGGTGGAAACAGACAGAAAGGGAAAGAATGAAGGGTGAACAGAGGGGTTTGAATAAGATGAGAACAAAAGGCTGTAGTCACGAGGACAGAGGCTGAAGGAGCCGGGGCGAGAGGAAGCTGAGGTGAGAGATTGAGAAACAAAGAGGAATAGAAAATGTTGGTTTAGGACAAATTCAAATATGTTTATCTTTGGTTCAATTGTTTTTAATGACAGTTCTCTTTGTGCTTTCGCCATTAGTACCTGATGATCTTTCTACAATATGATAACATCACTGGCAAGAAAAACCAGTGGCAGAATATTTTCACTGAGGACTAACCTTTTGTTGCATGCTGTGTTTTTTTAGAGATGAGGTAATGAAAGTTTATAGCAAGAGAAGCATTACATCAAGGTTCAATTCAAGAAGCTGGTATTTGCTAGAAAGGGATTATCCGCAATGGTTTAGGGTATGTGTAGTTCCTTAACTCTTGAGATAAGTATCTAAATTATCGTCGGCTCTTGGCTGACGATAAACACAGATTTGTAGCCTTGCCCTTTTCTGTTTTCCACTATTTCTTTGCTTGATTCATCACGTAGCTGGTCGTTCTGGTTTCGGGCGTAAAACTCTCCTTTTTAAAGGATTTTCAATGGAGAAAACGTTACTTTCAGAACCAGAGCCGTTCTAATAGCGGGCGCTCTATACCAAGGGGCTGTGCACAAAGGGATAGAAGGCCACTGTGGAGGAAAGAATGTGTGTTGTCTTTGTAAGGCGGGTGTCACCTCCTCCCGCTGTTTGCTTAAATGAAGCCATTTTCAGCAGCCTCTCCACAGCTGTGACATGGATCAGATTTCTTCTCTAATTAGAGGATCAAGTTGATCTCCTGAGCCTCCCTGTGTTTTTCACAGTGTAGAAAACTGAGGTTTTTTCACCCTCTCCTTTGTCTTGTCACAGCGGTGACTGGCGTTATTTAGGTCAGTATTTGTTTTCCTCATATACAGTCACCTAGCTGTGTTCACTCTGTTTGCTCTCATGTCTGTCACTGTTTCAGGTGCTAGGTCATTGTTTGTTATTATGTAAGATAATGGCACTTCTTTCTTGTCAAAGCTTTACACCCCAATTCCCTTGTCGTGTTCCTTTCTTTCCTCTCCCCTCCTTGTCCTCCTTGTCTCTGTCTCTCCTTCATTTACAAGTTTATTGACATGATAGTACATTCTAAAGATGCTAATAAACTTATATTTAAAATATTGTTCAGATAAAACTGCAGGAATTCTGGGGATTTTAAAGCTGTTTCTCCACCCCCAGATTCAGAGGAGAAGTATGCTCGGGAACATTTGTTGGTACTAATGTTCAGACCAGATGATCTGGTAGTGTGAGGGGTTCCTCCCAAACTGCCGGCAAAACCATCAGGGCCGTCATGATAACTATCAAAGATGTTTGCTGTTTTGGATTCGCAATTGGCATGATTACGTCAGTGCCTTCAGAGCTGAACCAATGAGAGTTGGAGGAAATGCTTGTCGATAAGTGGCTAGAATACAGGTGCCTGTGCAAGACCGAACCGACTGTACAGATAATTATTGATGATGAAAAAATCTCCCTTCCAGTCTTCGATGAAGAGTAGATAAGCCGTGTTGACCACCCGTCCCCAACCATTTTCTCATCCATACTAATTTCTTCTGCTTTTGTTTTATATCACCCGAAAGCATTTTTACCAAGTTCTCATCCTACACCAGTCTCTTTCAGGTTTGTATTGTTTGCACCGCCTTCCTCATGAGATCATATCGGAGCTGTGATGTTAGGTTGTGCGTCACTTATTATTTTTCAAGTCTTGTAATGAGTGCAGGTTTGAGATGAGAGAATTTCTGCGAAGTTATTCCTCAGGTATGTGATAAAACCCCACTTTAAAAACGGCAGGATTTTAAACTCCTGTAGTCTGAGCCCAGCTTAAGAAAGGGAATATATTAACACTCCCCATCAATTCCCCTGTGCCTACTTAGTGTTTCCTTTAATTCTCTGTCCACCTACTCACCTCTCAACCTGCTAATCAGTGTTTCCCACACTGACTCTTAAGCACTTGAATCAAAGGCTACTGCTCCCTTTTGTCTTTGTCTTTTCTATTTTTTGTGGTTGTCCTCGTTCTCAGTTGTTTGATGGAAGTTTTTTCCCTCCTTTGACTTCCAATTAGTCTGCCAGAACCATCCAGAAAAAAGTAAGGTCACAGGAGTGACGGTGAGGCAGAATGAAACCTTGGCTTGTTTTCTTTAAAGGGGACATATTATGCCCATTTTACCACAGTGGATATGGTTCCTTGGGGTCTTAATGAAATGTCTGTAACATATTTTCATCAAAATACCACAAGGATCATTTACAGCATCCTTTTTACCCTGTCTAAAACAGCCCTCCTCAGATTGACCTGTTTTGAGAGCCCCAATTCCCCAGCGCAGCCCCGCAGTGGGAGCAGTGGGAGCTTGAGCTGGCGCAACAGCAGCATCCTTCCACACTGTTGAGTCACGTTTAGAGGTGTCCCCGGGGTCCCTTGTTTATGCGGCCACTTAAATGTCTGACGGGTAGCATTAGCTTGTGAGCTAACCGGACCGGTGGAGCCCGGCTAGAGTTAGCTCGCTCGTCCAAGGCCATGTAGCAAGACTCCCTACATGGGCATGGTTTGACTATGACGTTTCTTTCGGGCGTAATCCCATTCGACGCACTCTAGCGTAACGTTTCTGACATAGAGGAACCACAACAAATCGCGGGAGTTGTTTTTTTCCAGAGTTTTTGTAACGGTAGACGTGCCAGATACCCAAATTAACGTGTAGAAGCACTACAAAAGTGGAATTTTCATAATATGTCCCCTTTAAAATGAATCTTTAGCGCAGTGTCATCAGGGATCATCATGTAGTCAGGTCGAGGAGGTGTGAAGATTTCACATACCACCGCGAAGATGCTTGAGTTTTCCGAGTATATTCAAGCCGTCAAAGACAATTTACTGCACTGTTGAGTTTTGGAGTTTGGTTGTTCAGGTTCACCCTGAATATGTTACGCTGAAAGAATACAATTTTTACATCAATACATTACATTTAGTTGACGCTTTTATCCAAAGCGACTTACAATTAGAGCATTCATCATCTACGAGGGGCCATTTAGGGGTCAGTATTTTGCCCGAGGACACTTTGGCATGCAGATGGGGACTGAAGATCAAACCGCCGACCTTCTGGCTGGAGGACGACAGTTCTATGGAGTGTGGCACAGCAACATGATACTTCATGTTTACATTCCCCAAAGCCCCCAGAGCATCGTTGCTTTCAGAATTGAAGCATGACTATCCTCCAAAAGAAGAGAGACAAAATGGGAGAGATAAATCTTGTTCGACCGTATACTCCTCCTTCACCTGAAAGCAAACTGATGTTTTACCACAAAAGGGATTGTGAAGGCTACACATTATATGTAGCGTCCATCCTCCAAAATCTGTAGAACAGAATCAGTGTCTCCTTGAAGACGGAACAGAATCCATTATGTCATATTCATTTTAGACACGCAGACATCCGGCCTCTAACGTGGAACATGGCCCGACAAGAGCAGTACTGTGTCTGTGTGCAGTTCACCCCGTTTATAGTTTACCATCTCCCAGGGTCAGATGATGCACATGTTTCATTCAGTGACTCAACAGGAGGGAAATGTTTTCGTTTGGCTTGTTTTTATTGCGTGATATTTTGGTTTAGTGGGTCAGCAGCGTGATCCCGATTCACAGAGCATGGAATAACTGTGGTGAAATATCGTACATTTACTAAGTTGACTTCATTTATAATATTTGCTCTGTATTATATTGATCCCATCTGCAGACACCTTGGGATATCAGTTTGGTTTTTAACTTATACTTCCAAAACCAAATTGCTCTTTTCATTGGTTAAGGTTTCAGGTGCAGTTTATTTTGACAGATATTTCTGAGCTGGATTGGGATCCTAGTTCTCTATTCTGCCTTTTTCTCCAAACTGCATCTTCACTTGATAACCTGAGATGCATCCAAGGAAGACATCAGTTTTCATCATCAGCAATGTCTGCCTTATCAGATGACATGAGACTGTAGAGATTGGTCCAGACAGATGGGGAGAGGTAGAAGAGATGACTGAGATAGAGGATGACATAAAGGGCTGGTGAATCTGAGCTGTATCAGTCTGTTGCATCTAAAAAACCCAGCAGTGCTTTTAAATGTGGGTCATCTTAAGTGGAAATATTAAAATAGCAAAAGGCTTATAATAGAAACACCACACAGGTGGAGGTAACAGCTCAGGGTTCTTGAGGCGTAGATGATGGAGTGGTAAGAAGGGGGAGGCTGCAGGAATTGATGGAGAACACAACAACAAGATTTTGTACAGCAGAGGGATGATCTGTCAAGGGCAGAGAGGGGAGGCAGCCAGGGGACATAAGGCTGTGGGGGAGAAGACAACAACCTTTCCTGTCCGATATTATTCTGTTCTGCGATTGTCTGTACGTGTGTGGTTGAAAGATAACGATCGAACCCAGTAAGCGGGGATTCACCGTATATCATCTCCGCCTTATCTGATCCTCTGTTTCTGTTTACCTTGTTACTGTTGTTTGTGTTCCCATACTGAGTCTGATCTATTATGTTCCTACACAGTACAGTTACAGGCATGTGAAGCAGCTGAAATCTTTGTGAGAGCTAATAGGCTATTGTAAATAAAATAAAAAAATAAACTGAATCACAGGTTACCTTTTGGAGGCAGCTGTGGTTCAGAGGGGAGAGTGGGGAGTCCACTAATTAGAAGGCCGGTCATTCGATCCCCAGCTTTTCCGTCTTCAATGTCCTTGAGCGAAATACTCGACTGAAAATTACGCCTGATGGCTTATCGAGCAGTGTGTGTGTGTGTGTGTGTGTGTGTGTTTGTGTGTGTGTGTGTGTGCTTGTGCGTGTGTGTTGTGTGAACGATTTAAGAAGATGATGATGAAGAATGGGATGAATGGATTTATAAAAATAATATACATATATATATACTTTACCTTGAATCTATTCTATATCATTTTGCTTTGTACGTTAATTACTTTCATAGATCTGGTCTTATTTAATATTCTGTTTCAATATATATGTATGTGTAGAGAAATTAGTCCATAATGGTCATAAGTCAGATGAGTTCCATGGTTTTGGATTAATTAAACTGGAATTTGCGGTAATGGCACTAAAAGACTGCTTTTGTGTGTTGATATTCGATAAGAGACCTATTATGTTCATGATTTCAAATTAAAACCCTTTATTTCCCATGTTCTCTCCAGTGAAGTCAGACAAGATGTCAGAGAAGAAGGAGGACAATCTGGAGGATAGTGTAAAGAAGATGGGCCACTTTGAACCTCTGAACAAAGCTGACGAACGGGGTGTGAAGGTCGAATACGAAAGCACTGAGACTCCAGTGAAGGTGGAGAAAGAAATGGAGAAGGAAACGCAGAAAGACACAGAGAAAGAGAAGGAGGTGAAAATTGAGAAGGAGGATGAAAAGGTCAAAGTAACAGAGGAAGAAAAAGTGAAGGCACCTGAAAAGCAAGCAGAAAAGGTCGAGGAGATGAAGAAGGAGACGGAAAAGGGAAAAGAAAAAGAGACAGAGAAAGTGGAGTCAATGCAGCAGAAAGAGGATAAAATGACCAAGGCTGAAGAATCGCTGGATAAATCAGTGAAGACAGAGAAAGTAGAAAAGGTTGAGAACAAAGTTGAGAAAATGGAGAACGTGGAAAAAATTGATAACAGTGAAACAGTGAAAGTGGAAGAAAAATCCAAGAACAAAAATATTGAGAAGCTGGAGAAGACAGCGATGAAGGACGACAAAGAGCACATCGAAAAGACCCCAGAGCCACAGTCGGCAGCCATCAAGTTCGATACTAGCTATGACAAACTGGAGAAGGAGGCTGACAGAGAGACGAAGGCGACGGTAGTGGTGGAGGAAACCAAGAAAGAGAAGGCTGATGTGGACAAAGCCCAGAAGATGGAGAAAGAGGGCGAGCCGGAGAAACCGTCCGACAAGCCGGCAGAGCAACCAGAGCAGAAGAGCGAAAAGCAAGAGAAGCAGGACCAAATACAGGCCGAAAACAAGACTGTAGAGAAAAAGGATGACAAGAAGGACAAGGCAGTAAAGGCAGACGGAGGAGAGAAGGCCAAGAAATTGAAACCTCTAGCCAATGGAAGCAGCACGACACCCAACAAAGACCTGGCAGGTGCAGACAAGAAGACCAAGGTAGGATTTGTTATAATAATAAAAAGTATGGATGTTTTTCTCATACCTCAAGGATGCATTTGTATAAAGAGCCCTTGTATTTATGGTATATTAGATTTCTTTTTGAAAGTCGATGGGAGCAAGATAGCAGTAAACATTTAGGGAACTCAGTAAACTTTATACCTCCTCCAAGGCCCAACAGTCACCTTATTAAATCTCATTTAAATTCAGTAAATCCCTGAATATCAGCCCTCTTTTTTCATCAAACCTATTTCATAATACATAACAATACTGGATCCATCCCCTGATCCGGATCTACACCAATTTTTTATGAGTTTGTCTCTGACCCATTCCCCATCCTTGCAAGTTTCGTGGTAATCTGTCCAATGGTTTTTACGTAATCCTGGTAAAGTAAAAGAGTTGGGTAACAGAAAGTTATGCATCATGCATGCTGCTAATGCTTCTGCCACCCATTTGTTTTATCCCTATGTTTATGTACATAGATAATTTTAGGCATACTCTTGTTTTTATAACAGAAGTGATTCTCATTATTATTTTAAGCATGTCATTTTTGATTATATTATTTACGGTTGAACTGCTGCCTGCCTGCTGCCGTTATCCTCCATTATCCTTTTTTTTATTTTTCCATGTCCTCTTTGCTTTTCCCTCCCTTATTTTGCCTGTCCATCCATCCTGTGTGGCCTGTTCCTGCATCACAGCCTGGTGCCGGGTTGACCAAACCGAGCGCCGCTGCCAAAATGCGGCCAAGCTCCACAGTTGCTAGCAGTGGTTCGCTCGCAGCCCCTACTAAGCGCCCCACACCCTCCTCCACCACCTCCAGCTCAGACAAAAAAGCAACCACAGCAAGGGTACCCTCCACAGCCACCGCAGGCCTAAAGCGGCCCTCTACCGGCCCTGCCAGCCGGCCCTTGTCATCCACCGCAACCACTGCCACACGTGACGTCAAACCCAAGGTGAGTGTCGGCTGTCAGAGCGTCTGTCAGAGGCTGCAGATTGCTCATTGACATGGATCAACGCACCTGGATGCACAAAGGATTTACACCCAACAGCACAGTGACATGTTTATACAAGTCTCCTCTAAGTGCTAAGTTAATAGTTTTAACCTCTCCCCGTAAACCAGAAATGATGAGGTCACATTGACTCAGCTGTTTATATAAGAAAGGGTTAGGGTTAGGGTTAGGTTAGGGTTAGGGTTAGCTGTTTATATAAGAAAACACACCGGATTGTTTTGGATCAGGTCAAAACATATCTTCCTATTAAAAGGATCTGAGTTCATTTTAACGGTATTCAAATCTAAAACATTTAGCTCTGTTGCTTTTCTTTCTCTCATAAAAATCAGTTTCCTCCGAATTGAAGAATTTAGCCATCTGTTCTGTGTGTGTGTTAGCATGCACAGGCTCATAGTACTGAGGAGGACAGCTTCAGGGCTGCTGAGCTTTATATTCAGTAAGTCCAAGCTCGGATATAAGAAAGCAAAAGCTGTTGTCCCAGGTAAGGTTACCACACATGAGACGTACAGCAGTGCAGTTCCTGTAATAAAGAGATAGAACAGGAGCTGGGTTTTACTGTCATATATGTACAGACCATGATCAGCTCAGCAGAAACATGTACCACCTACTAACAAGTGTCTTGTGGAATTGGTTTACACATTCTTTCTAGATTTTGTTAATAGTTAACTAGTAGGGCACTTAATTAATGAAGTAAAACAGGTCCAAAAGGATCACGTCTGCACTAATAAGAGTTAATACATTGTTAATAAAAGGTCATATACGAAATGTGAATGTTAATCCTTGCTGATGCAGTTTGACCATTACTCCTGATTTAACATGTTGGTTTAAAAGTTTAAATAATTCCTAAATCAGCATTAAAGCTCCACAACAGCAACTTTAATGGGATGTGTGGTGCATGAGATAAAGTCTGTGATTGAGCTTTCAATGTAAACCTTTCAACCTACATGCATTAGAAATCCTTGAAGCATTTACATCCATACAACCTGTGGGGCCTCATTAGAAAGCAATACTAAGAAATATTATAAACCACATATTTGTGAATTGTTCACCTTTACGAAATTACTGCAGTGCACTCACTCGTATTTATTTTATTCCTGCTGGAAGTGTTTGTATGTTCCTCTCCTCCTACCATTACTGTTTGTGTGTAAACAAGGTTAAAATTTGCAAAAGAAGTCATTAGTAGAAAAATTATTCATGATGCAGTTTGAATACTAATGATAAGATCAGTTTCAACTCAAAGACGGATTTCTAAAACTGGACAACTCAGCTAAAATTGTCTTTTGATCCATTCACTGACCTTCACCATGCTTTGGGGCTTAACCCTATCTCTCTCTGTGTGTGTAACTTAGTGTTACACCACCACCACCACAGAGTAAGCAGCCACTGTTTAGCCTCTCAGTGCCCAGGGGCGCTGTGTGACTCAGCTCAGTGTAGCCAGCTTGTTGCAGGAAGGCTCAGCTGTATGTGGAGCGTGGCATCATCATATGGGCTCATGGGAGTACAATATGCTGCTGAATGAAATGTGCGATCCTCATGAAGCGTCTACATGCAAAATATTTGACCTAAAACTTCACAACAAACATTAACAGCAGCAGATAATATAAAGTGCCCGGTTTTTCATTGATTTCTGTTATGAATAAATATGTTACCCTTTGTTCATCAGTCTCTGGTGATGTCCTCCTGTCCCTCTCTTTCTCTGTTAACATCTGCCTTTTGTGTTTCTCCCTCTTCTTAGACGACCACTGAGAGGCGTCCCCTTGTGCCAAAGGCGAGCACTGCCACCTCAAATCAAACAGGCCCCACTGCTGCCACCAAAAATGGAACGGCTACCACAGCAGCCAGTAAAACCACCACATCAGTGCGCACGTCACTGACTGCTCGCACCAGCGCCACTGCACCCAAAAAGCCTCTGGGTATGGCAGACATGCTCACATGTGCACACAAACTGATAAGATTTTACTTTTTATTGTCTTGAATTGATTTGTTTTATTATAATGGAGTATAAAGTCCATATTCCAGAAATGATAGTTTGTGAAAAAAGTTGTAATATTAAGGGAATAATGTGATTTTATGAGAATACAGTCGAAAATGTATTAATAAAGTCAAACCTTCATACTGTCTCCTTTCAGAGGATGTATATTAAAAGATCAGCCTGTTCCCTGTGTTAAAATGAGTATTATGGAGCAGCTAGTTTAGTTGTTTTAGTAAAAGTTTCATATATAGCGAGATTCTTCTTCTCATCACCAAATTATCGTACCAGGAATTTAAAACATTGTGTAAGAAACTGTCTATACCTAAGAAAGAAACACATAGACTTGAAGGAAATCACAGTTTTATCCAAATGTCCAATTTTGTCTCATATTCTCTTATTATAACTTTATTCTGGAAGTCTCTGAATCAAACATCAATCCATCGTGTATTACTACTAAATCAATTATGTGGTGTTTCTTCACTGATGAATTAGAGTCGATTCATTCTGAATGATTGAGAGTTTGCATATATTCCCCTGAGCTTTATTCACATTTAGGCACACACAGAATCTCCTAACGGCTGTAAACTGTGTGTGTTTTAGTTCCGAAGACAATCAGCAAACCAGGAGAAGAGAAGAAGCCCAGCACTCTGAAGACTTCTGCAGGTATCATAGCAACACTCACCTGTTATTATGAGCAGAAGATACACTTTAAATTTGTTTGTAGTCCCCCCCCATTCAGGTTTTCAATGTTATTATATAAAGTATCAGAAAGTCAACTTAAAATTGATTGATTGAAGTTTTGCTAAAATAAATCCACAAGCAGAAGAAAGAATCAGAGAGCCGACCATTCACATGCGCACAGAAGCAGTGTAAGTGCGACGAGAAATGGCTGAAGCAGGGAATCTAAGCACAGGCAGAGTATATTTGAGTGTAAGCACAAGGTATATTCTCAAACTGAGAGACCATGCTCTCAAATAAAGATACAAAAAAAAAGCCATAGTGCCATTATTTCCTGCTAGTGTCAGACGCTGTGCTTTTGCTTTCTGCACACCGTTTCCTCCCTTTCTCTTCCCACACAGTTCCCTCTTCCTGTCAACAGATTAGTTTATATTTTGGCATCATGACAGCTGTCAGCAGGAGTGTGACAGTGCAACACACACTGGCCGTCCAGCACAATGCTGGGCTGGCTCGTACAGAGCGAGGCTTTATTGCTGAAAGGGCCTGGAGAGTTAAAAACCTTTGCGGCAGCAGTTTATGGATTACTGTCCCCTCGCTGTTGACAGGAGTTAGCGGCTCCTGCTGATGCAGCCCGGGGAGGTCTAATCTGCAAGGGCTCGTGTGGCAAGTCAAATTACTCTTTAGAAACACGGCGGCAAGCGGGAGGTTTCCTTCAATTAAACACATCTTATATGAGCAGGAGATATACTGAAGGCTCTCAGGGAGGATCAACAGCAGGAAATGTGGCTCAGCATGCCTGAGCATGTCAGCAAAGAAAGACGTATCACAACATGTGGGTGAATGTTGCTGTGCCTCTGTGCTGAAGTAAAGGATGCTAAATTGTATTCACTCACACAGGAGGAGATTTAAACATGGACTTTTGCTGCATTCCAATTTTTTTCAACCAAGTTACAGAATAAGGACGGTTATTCTATTCATTATTGACTGTTATTTATGGAAAGGTCAACCATATTCCAATGGTAATGTGTGGCATTATGAATTAATGATTGTTTTATCCAGTCAGCTATAAATAGTAAAGGAAACTGTGATATTTTCACTGATTTACAAAAGCAGGACAGCAGCTGTCAGGGAGATCTTAAAGTTCAACTTTAAAATAGGTCTCAAGGACAGACGATGATCCCTCAGTGCCTGGTTGTTTTTCTCTCCGTCTCCGTCTGCTTTGCTTTCACAGTTCACTGATTCACTGTTTTACTTCACTTGCTTTTTTTGTGTGTTTACTGTCTTTTCTGGCACTGACACATTTATCTGTCAGGGGTGACAGCCAGTGTCAAACAGTGGTTTGGCCTTGGTTTACCGTCGGTGTGTGTTTCTGTGTCTGCGTGTTTCTCTGTGTGTGTGTGTGTGCATGCGTGTGCGCGTGTGTGTGCATGTTTCTGTGTGTGTGCGCGTGTGTACGAGAGAGAGCGAGAGAGAGTTATTTCTTAATGAACCAGTGTCTGTGTCCTAACTTCCGTCCTTTCATATCATTGTTTAGTCTATGTTGTTTCATGCCAGGTTAGCCTTCTACCACTATGAAACACGTGCAACTCTAAATTACACTTGCTTTCTCTCTTTCAGCTGACTCGACCAAGCCGAAGACCACCACCCGCAGCACTGGTGCCCCAACCACCACCACCACCACCACTGCCTCTCGCACTCGAATTACAGCAGCCAAACCGGCCACACCATCCTCCAGCTCCGTGCCAGAGAAAAAGCCCACGGTGCCCCGCGCCCCCCGGGCAGCTTTCTCTACCACAGCTACCGCCGCCTCCAAGACTGCGACTCGTCCCAGCACAGCACCAGCCGCTGACACCCGCAACGTCCGCTCCAAGATCGGTTCTACAGACAACATGAAGCACCAGCCTGGAGGAGGGAAGGTAGGTCCACTGGTGGTTTCACCTGCACCCGTCAGTCCTCTAGACTGCTCTCTATGTTCTCAACAGCTTGTACTTTCTGGCTACCAGTCAACTAACTTTCATTCAACTGACTTTCAGTGTGTCAGCATGAAATACCACCTGGTTACTACTATTCTCATCAACAGCTACACTTCTCACCTCCTTAATTATTTGTTCTGTTGTTTTGGCCAATCCGTCTCAGTCAGCAGTTCATTTTCTACCATTTCACCAATTCTTCAAGCTTTAAACCCTCACAGGATCTTTGTTGGAACATTTGAGGCATAAATTGGGACACAAATGGCAGAGGAAGCTTGTATCTTGGAATAGTTCCCTGGTCTTTCTCTGTGTCTTCTCTTATTTCTTTAAGGATAATTCCAATTCATTGAAACTTTGGTCTTATTTTCATGATACATTGATTTAAGACTTATTTTTTTATATGTTGACTTACAACAATCTGTACATTTGCAATTCTCATCTATACTTGTAGCTTTTAGACTGCTGCCTTTATTTATGTATTTATTTTATATACTATATATTTCAAGTATAGTTCTCACACCGGTCGAAGTCTGAAGAAGGGCCTGTGCCTGAAAGGTTACCTGAAAAGGTTTGTGGGAGCAGCAACTGGTGGGCAGACAACAAAAGATGATACCATCCCCCACTGTGAATCCCACTGGCGTCGTTCTGATTGGTGTGCTTGTTCTCCATCTTGGAGAAAGAACATAAGAGAAAATCCTGTTGAATTATTTGAAAAAGTCTGGGCTCAAATTCCCCTATGAATCAAAAGACCAATACTCCCTCCAGAAAAAGTGATTGAAAATCTCCTGCTTCTCAATTTGTAATGACACTTTAGCTTCTGTTGTTGCGAAGCTATTTACAAATGTAAAATATGTACATGTATATCAGTAAAATGCGCTTCCAAATATCAATACATATTCAGAGATGTATTTACAATCTAATATCGCTAGCACAGATTGAAATAGCTACAGTTAGACACCTCTCCACTCACATTTATAAGACGTTCTGTGATAATAATGGCCTCAGACCAAGGTTTCATTGGAATTATCCTTAAAGTTCTTCTTCTGTCAAATCATCTCCCTCTTCTGTATCTGCAACCTTCTCTTCTTTTCTTTCTTGCATCCTCTCTTTTCTCATCTCTCCATGTCCGTTTGTTCTTCCCAATTTTCTCCCTTATCTCATCTTTTAGTTTTGCTTCTACCCTCCTTTTTCTTAACCTGGACCTTAATCCCATAACCACCCTTTGCCTTGTGGTCATAATATTTATCCTCCTCCTCCTCTCCTTGTATGCTGTTATGGTGTGTTGTTGTTGTTGTTGTTGTTTTTGACCCAGGGTGGGCTTGTCTCCCCAGGTGTCATCTGCCTCTCAGATCAGGGCTGTTGCCTCCAAAGACACCAGCCAGGGCAAAGTGAGTTCCCCTCTCTATCCCCACCACCATCACCACATTTTCCTCCTCTTTCCTCTCACTTATTACTTTACTTTATTTTACTATTCATACATATTTTTTGCAATTTTCCTTTTACAGCTTTTCACATTTTTATTTTATTGAATTGAACAACTAAGGGGAAAAGCCAGTTTGATAATTGTTTTAAGGTGATTTTAGTAGCAAAAATACTTTTAGTATCCTGTACTGTCACACTGCATTCTCAAACATAAACACATATCCCTGTGGAGAATTTAGAGTTCTGGAAATGATGCAACCAGCAGAGTTCAGGACTTGTTGAAGTTTATGAAGGAATTTTTGAAGGAGACCAAAAAGAAGGGAGTAACAGTAATCGATCCGGGATATAACCAGGTTGTGAACAAGAATGGCGGTGCTTTTCGGTGTGAGGGAAGGGAGGAGGCGATTAATGTTACACGGATGGAAGTATGTGGACCCAGTAACATTATGGATCTGAGCTTGGAAAGATAGTGTGCTGTCAAGGATGTCACCCAGACTCTTAACATGAGGGGAAGGAGAAACTAAGGAATTAACAACAGCGAAGGAAAGACTAAATAAGGAGAAACTGTTTTATCACTGTTGAGTTTGAGAGAGTTGCAGGAGAACCAGGATTTTTGTTCCTGTAGACAATCAGAGAAAGACATAGGCAGGAAGATGGAGATGGTTGGGTGGACAGGTAGAGCTGGTTGTCATCTGCATTGCAATGGAAATGAATGTTAAATCTATGGAAGATATGGCCAAGAGGAAGTGAATAGATGATAAATAGAAGGGGCCCCAGGACAGAACCCTGAGGAACACCAATAGCGTCTGGAAATGGCTCTTCATATTTAATAAATATCTGTGGTGTCCTCTCATAGTGTTGTTACCCTCGAGCCATCCAAATATTTACAGCATACTGCAAAGAGTTTATACATTTACAATTGCAATAATAATACAGCTTTAACAGTTAATGGCTGATTGGAACATTTTCAGAATTTTCTTCATGCTCATTGAGTTGTTTGATTGCAGACATTTCTATGACAGGATATCATTTTTGCAAATTGTTGTTTACATAGTGTTGTCCGGCGAGGTGATGAACAGTGTTTGACTATGAGGTCAGTAAGAGGGGGGTACCTGGTTGGTGGATCGTCCCACTGCTGCAGAGACTGGTTCAGTCCTTCATGGCTCGACCACCGTCAAATAGTACAGGCAGTGTTGAAACCTGGTGAGGGATCACGCTCTTGTCCCTGCCGTAATGACTCCTGCTGGTTGATGGTTCTGTGTAAAGCAGGCAGTGTGAGAATGTGCCTATGATTTATTGAATTTAGAAATGTTTTCAATTTTTCTGTTCACCATGTTAGGAACAATTCACTTGGGTTTGTCTGATAGCAATATGAGTCTAACCTGCATGTCATAACCCAAATAACGTTTCCGTCATGTGTTTGTTTAAATGTGCTAAACATATTGTCCTGTGTCTCCATCGAACACGTGTCCTGAGACTCCACATGTTTACATGTTGTGTTACGTGTGGTGCATGTGTGTGATCCATAGAATCGATTCTGTGAGGCCTTCACTGGCTCTTGTCTTCCTATTCTCCACATTTGGATATAACAATATTTGGATTATTCCCAGTTCTTATTATTGATCGTGTCAGACATCTTATCAGCCCTGCAGTTGATAGCGATGTTATATGAAATAGTTTAAATACCTGCAGCCATATTGTCCAGGTGGCCCTTGCTCACTTCCCCTGTCCTTTCTTTTCTAACCCGACCTGTGACGGTGATTTCTCCTCTACACCCTTCTTTTTATCCTCCTTTCTTCTCTTTTTGTCTTATCACCTCTCTTTTCCTCTCCTTTCACGTCCTCTCCTGTCGTCATCTTCCTCTGCTCTCCTCCTCTTCCCTCTTGCTGCTATGCTGTGTCCATATAGGTTCAGATAGTCTCCAAAAAGCTGGACTTCAGCCACGTCACCTCCCGCTTGGGCTCCAAGGACAATATGAAGTATGTTCCTGGTGGAGGGAATGTAAGTACTGTCTGGCCCACAACCAGGGACTAATTAGTCCCAACAATTTGACTCAGTTAAGCAGATGGTAAGAGTGCAGAATCAAAGAAATCTTGTATTTCCATCCCCTTGTTGCTCCTAATAAGGGTCAACAGTCATTCGTACCGGCTTTTCAGCCTTTAGCAGAGTCGAGGCATTCCCTCAAATTCAAGCTCCACACGGAATTCAAGTTTTTACAGGACAGCATGCAAGCAAGCCTGACGTACCAGGCCCCTTGCCCACAACCTGCTTCACAGCCCCCTGCTCCCTTTATCTCTTCTTGTGTTGTCCTGCCCTGCCACTAACTCACTAAACACCAGTCAAGCAAACAAACACCCTCTGATTGGCCCCGTTCTGAGATGACGGTGATGTCGCCACACTGATGTGAATCAGGGATTTCTGGTTTTTCTGTCCTGTCCTCAGCTTCTTCTTATGGTGCCTGAAATTCTTTACCTGCCATCTTTACAGAAAGTGTACGACTCGATGTCACTGCAGTGAGGTATTATAATGGGATTTCGATGAAAGTGTTCATTTCAATGATGGTGAGCCTGAAGAATGTGGTCCGCCAGGACCATGTCTGAAATCCCAATGCTCAGCGTTTTTTCTTAGAAATGTGATCTTGGAGTTACGATCTGATTTCTTTGTCAGTTGATTTCTGCCTCTGTATGGGGGAGGTGATACTGTGATCACTGCTTGTCTTATGAGGATGATAATTAAAGGTGTTAAAAGGACTTTGATAATATACAGTATGTATATAATAAAAAATTACAGTATTAGGGCCATATTGAAGTAGAAATTATTCAGAGATTTTGAGAATAAAGGGAAAAAAAAGTTTGGGAATAAACAGCAAGGAGAACCCATGCTCACTGGAGTTCTGCTCCTTTGGGATCCAAAATCAGTTTTTATCTCTTAAAATTACAACTTTATTCTAGTAATATTTCTGGTCCATTCTTGAAAGCTCAGATTTGTTTCCCTGAAAGTGGCCGTCATACTTTGTGGTGCAATAAAGTGATATGAAAGTGAACAAGAGGATAGTATCTCTTATGACCTTCCACCCGGCCTGGTTGTTATCACTGATGATAACGAAAAGCTTGTGTGACATTTAACAGGTGCAGATACTCAACAAGAAGGTGGATTTGAGTAAGGTGACGTCAAAGTGCGGCTCCAAGGACAACATCAAGTACAAGCCTGGTGAGCTGAAAGATGTTGTTATGACTCTGCTGTAATAGTTATTATAGTGTCTCTGTATAATCAGTAGATTGTACTTCAGATCATTGTGGATGGTGCAGTTTGTTGTGCTGTTGAACTGTGTTGTTTCACTGACGTGTCCATTAATATATCAATGATAAAAGTTGTAATAGACCCCATTGGTTTCATAGTATTGATGGATCCATATGTATAGTAATTAATAAATGTGTGCAACCCACCTCACATTTTGTAGTGACCCTTACACATTGGTTGACTTTTTTAATTGTATATTTAATATTTTAAACATCCATGGTCTAAAAAACATTTAGGGAAAGGGAGACATCACTTCTGCTTACAGTAAGCATATATGAGTTAACATACCAGTATAGCTGGTTTCAGAAGTCTAGCTAAATAAAAAGTATATATACATATACATATAAAGTGATGTGTAAGAAAATCTTTTCTATTTATTTTTTATTGGTTATGAAGAACAATAGTAGAAACCTCATCGCTTTCCACGTCCTGCTTTAAGTGTGAGGATTTGTTCGTCACACTGATGATACTCGTGTGTGCTGCAGGTGGCGGGGACGTGAAGGTCGGGTCCCACAAGGTGAACTTTAGGGAAAAGGCTCAGTCCAAAGTGGGCTCCACTGACAATCTGAGCCATTCACCTGGTGGAGGGAACATTAAGGTGAGATCATCACACATGAACACAACCTTGGTTTTACCTATTGTTATAGCCGGTCAGGAGCCAGCCCACACAATGACAATGCAGTTAGAACCGTACATTTGCACATGAGGATTCAGATGTACTTCTATAGTCATTATGGAGTGCATTAAAAAGTGTTCCAGATTTGTTTCCATATCTACCTGCAGCTTGATGATATTGGCGACTACTTGATGTAATCCTGATGGCAACAAACTATGCATTGCACCAGCTTCCAGTATTAATCGATTATTATAACATTAAACATTCATGACTAATTGAGCTATTATTAAATTAAAGAAACATCCCTACGGTATTGTTGTTTACAAAGTGTTCAATGCACAATACTGACGTGTGTTGAGATTTAACACAGCAGCCGTGAGATGCTGTTGATACCTTTCATTAAAACAGTTTGACCTGTCCAACTCATTTCGAGGTTTATGGTTTATTTTGTTGTCACCTGTCCCCTCAGCCTATTCAGTCCATGTGTGTTTCATCATCACAACCTTCCCTCTCCCCCTCATCCTCACACACTGTTTGACACACCCAGTCCTCATCTGCACCCTCCAACTCAGTGAAGATTCATAATCACAGGAACAAACTAAAAATAGCAGTCAGATAATAGAGACCTTGTGTTAACTGAAGTCTATTTAAAAAAAAATGATTTACACAACTTTGAAGCTCTTTGTACCAACAACAATGTCTGCAATCCACTCTTGCTTTTGCTTCATTGTGTTAGGAAGATGCAGGGCTTAACTTGAATACTTATTTATACTCGAAACATGAAAGAAAAGCATCAAAGATTGATACACATGTTGACTGCAGATCTGTCTTGTTTTGATGTGCTTGACTTTCTTTTCTATCGCTGCGTTCATGTGTTATTACTTTTTTGTAATTCCATCTTTCCCACCTGAGCCTGGCTCCAGATCTTGTAAAGGTTGTAGCAGACATGTGCTTCAGTCTTGTAAGCACACACTAAACTGTTCTTCTATCGTTTTTAAAAATCAGTTCCTGAAGACCAATAATCAGATTTTTACGAAGAAACATTACAAATGTGGTTATATAGATCTGGAGCCAGGTTGTCCCATCCCCACCAATTTACATGGCCTGCTGTGTGTTTCTAGGCTGAGGGGGGCCAGGAGACAACTGAGGGAAATGGGACACCCCTGAGTGGCACCCAGGCCCCAGCCCCAAGTTTTGAGGCGGGGGAGGTTGGGCACCTCCCTGCCAACGAGAATGGGCTAAAGGACGGGGCTCCATGTGAGAGCGAGAGTCTCCGGGAGCCCCAGGCCCTGGACTCGAGCATCCCAGAGACAAGTAAGTTCATGTTTGTGCCTCATCAGCACTTTTCATCCCCATGTCTTTGTGGCTGCAGTGTATAACTGTCTCTGTTTGTGCTAAAGTTCATCTTGTCTGCACTCCAAATGTCAGCACGGCCCTGATCACACCACCATCTTTTGACTTTTATTTCTTACAGGCATCTAATTCTGCTATCCTTCTGCCCTCCTCATCTCAACCCCCCCACAACTTCATCTTCTCCCTCTCCCAATCTTTTTCTTGTATGGAATTTTTATTTAACCCTTTATCCCTGTCCTTTCTCTCTCTCTCTCTCTCTCTCTCTCTCTCTCTCTCTCTCTCTCTCTCTCTCTCTCTCTCTCTCTCTCTCTCTCTCGGTCTCTCTCCTATCCAACCTCTCTGCTGCAGATTGAGTCTTTCAAGCTCAACTTCCGCGAGAATGCTCGCTCTCGCACGGACCACGGCGCCGACATCGTCACCTGGCCAGCCCCCCAGGACAACAGTGGACCCCACCCACATGGCTCCTTCTATTCTCTACACCGCCAGCACCAACCCCCCCCCCCCTCCCAGACTTGCCGCAGCGGCTCCTTCCTTGAGTCGTTGGCCGCCGCCGCTTGCTGTGACGGCTCCCCCTCCGCCCCCTCCTTGCTGCGTCTCCAGGTGGAGGTCAAGGGGGACGGCAGCAGCTCCTCAATGAGACCTTGACCTTTTCTTTGCCCCCCTAAAGCTCTGAAAACCTCCCTCATCTTAAAATTGTTGTTGCAAACATGTGACCTTTCTAAATAGTTCTGCTTCATGCCTCTTCTCTCACATCTGAGCTCATCATTATGCGCCGTCACCCTCACCGCTTCAAACCTTTCCAATCCCCTGCATTTGGCTGAAATGACTGTATAGAATAAGCTTGAGCCTCGTTGGGAATCTACGTGAAGGGAAATTAGGGGACTGCAAGGTTTCCGTACATTTGTGGCTGCACCTTATTATAGGAATCATTGAGTTTCACTTGGATCCTCTTTACCCACAACCTGGTGGTGGACTCTGACCCTGCATCACCTCTCCTGCACACCTCAGACAGCAGTTTACTTGTCTCCCGAGCAGCATGGAAACCCTTTCAGACTCACCTCCGGCTTCTGTCACACACGTACAATAGCTTCGCTTCCCCTCGTGACTGTAGGGGCTGTTTGTTCCCAGTAACCACTTACTCTCTGCTTCAATAACGTGCACAGTAATCCATTGTTCAATCTTCATCATCACTCCCTCTCGTCATCGTCACTTACCATAAACAAGCTGAGAAACAAAAAAAAGCTAGACAACAAGTAGGCTGTATGAACATTTTAGGCTGTTTAACTCTTTATTCTCTGTGTTTGTGATAATGTGTTTGAGTGACAAAAGTTGTGTAAAAATGAGCTTCGGTGTTCAGTTCGGTTCTTATTTCTGTCTTTCCTTTTAGGTTTTGATTTTAAAAACAAGTTTTCATTTTATTTATTGTACGTTTTTTCCTATATAAGCAATACGGTGTTCGTTATTTTCCCAATAGTACTCCGAACATCTTGGTAACACGCACAGGATTTTTCTCAAACCAAGACTCAGTGAGGAAAGAGGTGGCATGTGGAGGGAGGAAGAAAGTGAGGAGGGAGGTGTTCCTAGGAAGGTGCAGAAACGAAGCATTTGAGGTGTGCTTTACATGAATGGCAAAATAAGAAACCTGTAAGTTTTTAGAAATTCGAGAAGCTGTATGTGAGCGTACAGTCCAGCGGGAGATGAGGAAGATGTCGTCGGATAGGAAACGTCTCTAGTGTTAAAGGGGATGTGTGTCTCGTTCGTGCCTCCTGACCTTCATACCTGAAAAACTAAAGTTAATGACGGAGATGATAACGAGAGAATATCATAGTTGATAAAAAATAAGAAACAACCTGGTATCAGCTGTTTGAAGGAAATTGTGTAAACCAAGCACTCCTGGTAGCTGTGTGTAGTCACAAGTTCAGGTGTCTCCATGAGGGTAATAGTAGCATGTCGTTAGGCACTTGACACGAAACATCTCCAATAGTGTCTGTGTGTCCTTGGTGGAAGTACTGGCAGTGGAACATGATGCGGCTTTATACTCTTCTCCTGTAGCAATGTATTTCAACCTCAAATTGCCTTTCAAATGCATGGCCAGATTCTATAATATCCCCCCGGAGCTTAAAGCCTGTGTGCATTATGACTCAAAGTTGTGTGGTTTGGTACCTTATTTGTATCTGGGGAAATAATCTTAGACGGTCGATGTGCTGCTACTCACATGGTGATTTGTATATGGTGGTGAACAGAGCGAACTTCGATGGTTGCAGTTTCATCTCTTAGAAAAATGATTTAGTTCCAGGTGCAGATTTGTATCCAGCGATTCAATGGCTCAAACAGACAGCAATGAAATACCTTTTAACATTATTACAGGTATTTCTGATACATCAATGACATGCTGCTCATTGCCCACTAATAATTCGGTATATATATATATATATATATACCGAAATATTATCTGACTATGGATACAAATTTACAGAATTTCAGAAAAATGAATGTTAATACTAGAAAAGGCCTTTTCTAGAACATAGCTACATTGACTGTCCCAGAGAGATGATATCCGACTACAAAAACACTCCTGTTCAAATTGTCACTAAATCAATAAAATGCTTTGACAAAACTAAATTGCACCTTAATGCTTAAATGTGTCAAAAGAGCTCATTGTGCTGCAGTAATGATGTTTTATTAACAGCTAAATGACTCCTCTTTTGCAAGTAATTAAATTAACCCCTAATTAAAGCAAATGAGCAATAAGCTGACATACACCGCCCTCACCTTTCCTACCCTATCATTAAAAAACGATTCAGTCATTATTTTGTTAATAAAGTGAAAAGCTAACAAGCAAAGATCAATTTTTCTTTTTAAACAGTAATAGGCAATAAATGTTGATTAAAGTCTTCTGAACCAGGGAATGTTTGAAGTGCAGATGTTTGAGGGCTTTTCTGCCGGCTGAATTTGTGCCACGCCTGTCACCAAGCTGGAGCTTTCCTTGTGCCTGTCCACAACCACATTTAAGCTTTGCTTTTACCCCAGTTTTTTTACTCACCACTCCTTGTGAGGCCGCACGCTATAAGACTATATTTTATCCATGCCCTTACGGCCCTAAAAACAAGATCATCACCGGGGGGTTGGTGGGTGGGAGTTTCGAGGCTGTTCAGAAAAGCTTTTATGTCCATGTACCTTTAATGGTTTTGCGGGGAGTATGCGTTTTATCATGGCTATTATGACTATTATTCTCATTATTAGTATGACAAATTGAAAAGGTCTGCCTTTTTCTCTGGAAAGGGGCCACTGAATTGAAAGAATGTCTTTTGAGATATATTGTACTAAAGACGCAACGCTTTTGTATATGTATTTATCGTTGTGTTTCTGTAGCCTCGTGATGGTTGTGCACTCGCGGATGAAGGGGAAATACTTTTGATTTGTGACAGCCAGTTTCACAACCTACGCCGCGGACTTCCAGTAGGGACGTGAGATCTGAACCCAAATACAACAGACGCAGAAAATCTCATGGAGCCAGATATTATGGAAGATGCTGTAAGAGCAGATTAATTTAGAAACTGTCAACATAGAGCCTAATTATTACAAGAGGCATTTAACAATATTTGTAGTGCACATTTATGAATACACACTAATAAATGATGTCCGAAAACTCAGTCTTAAGAGATGATTAGCTCAAAATTCTCGCTTTAAGGATACAGTGACCTCTGTATATGTTCGTTTGAAAAAAGATGAATGGGACTGAAGCTAACGCACCAGAATCACATGATATTGTTTAACTTAGTTCACAAAGCACTGAGTTTAGAGGTCAGTGAAAAAGCCTGTAATTTGGGAGTAATGCATATCAATACATATTGGCTCCCACACGTTGCACTCGAGCAGCAACCTGCCCTGAGGAGTCGCACACACCGAGACCCTAACACGTCCTCGTTTGAGATTTAGGCGGCTAATTGTAGCTTCTGGGTTTTGCTTGTGTGATAAACGATCCTCGGTAATAATTGATCCAAGGAGCCACGTAGAACTTCATGTACTGCTACATGTACTCGTACCAGACAAGTATAACACTCGCTAATAAACACCTACTACACCTGCAGAGCATGCTGACAGACAATGGGATGTGTTAGGTAGACTTACTATGACATTTGCAGAATCTCCTCATGTTTTTTTGTGTTTTCTCTTCTTTTGTTTTCATTAATTTGAATTTTATTTTTTTGGTTTGAAAAAAAAAAGTGTTTATTGTGATTACTTGTTAATTAGTGATGTGATTAATAAACATTAAATAAAACAAACTAAACTCTCATTCGTGTTTGATTTATTGGATTTTCAGTGGGCTCCATATTGTTTTCTGAAAGAATGAGAAAGGATAAAAGTGTACATTTTATCCTTTTATAGTTTTCTGAACAGAATTCAGCACATTCTCTGCAAAACAATTTTTTATCATTCTTTTAGAACTGGTTCAAAAAAATCCTACTTGTTGGTCAACTTGACTAGCACTGTAGGTGCCACCAATACTAATACTAAGGAATATTAGGAAATATGCAGTTTATTTTTATACAATTCCTCCTGGAGTTATTATGCTGCTGAGGGTTGTCGGCGTCCCATAGCCAATTCCTCACATACAGTGTATCAAGTACGGCTGTGTTTGTTGTTTTTCGCTAATAGATATTGTATCTAAAAGATATGCTCTCCCAGTTTGGTATCCCATCCAGTCATTATCTCTGCCAATGATCCTTTTAATAAGGAGAGGGCTGGATTCATGTTTTCTACCTTCTTTTTACCCTGTAAAAGGGTTTTTAGAAGTTTTTCTTTACTCTTGTTGAGGGTCAAGGACAGATGATGTCACACCTTGTTAAAGCCCTGTGAGACAAATTGTGATTTGTGAATATGGGCTATACAAATAAAATTTGATTGATTGATTGATTGATTCAATCCCAGATGAATTTAGGCGAGAGACGGGGTCGCCAGTCCATCGCAGGTCCATCACAAGGCCAACATGCAGAGACAAACAACCATTCACACTCACTCTCACACCTACGTTCAATTTACAGTCTCCAATTAACCTTCTCACTATCACAAACATATTACTTCAGACTGTGGGAGGAAGCCAGAGAAAACCGAGGCAAACCCGGGCAGAAAATCGAAACTACACCCAGACAGACCCTGACCGGACCTAGGACCATCTTGCTGTGACGCAGCAGTGCAAACCACTTAACCACCATGCCGCCCTATTTGGGAATTCTAAAAGAGAGAATGTGATTTGGAGAAAATGTGTGGTCCATGAAGGCCATGTGGTCCTAAGTACCAAAGTAGCTTTGATTAAATATTTCACATACAGAGCCTTCTTGTCTTTGGTTCTCGTCTTTTCTCCCTCTTTGTTTGTACCTCAGGGGAATAGCTTGTTGAAGTTGTGGTATTTATGTTTTCATGTGTTCAATAGCGTAAGAAAAAAACAATATAAATAAGTAAAATAAAAAATCATATGGCTTAATATAAAGAGTAAGAAGACATTTTAAAAGATCAGTTAAGACACTGTGTGTCTTTAAGGGAGCAGAAATTAGAGGGAAATGACAAGGCCACTGAAAACACTCCAAGCTCAGTCTGAGCGCCACTTTTCAGACTTTACTGTTTTCTGCTGGTGCTGTTTTTAAACTGTGGTTTCAGGATTTAAAGATAAACACTGAAATGCATTCCTCGTGATGTAATTTCCCCCTGAAGTTAACTGGGTGTGACTTTCATAAAAGCATAAACCAAGATTCTAAGTCTGAATTCATTAGTGAGTGATGTGTAGAAACTAAGACAGACACTGACCTCTAGTGGAGGCAGAAAGAAAATAAATACTTCCATAATTAAAGACTGCATGTGTTTTATTTAACATTTGACCAAACATTAACCTAGGGTAGGAATATGATTTATGCCAGAAAGTGTGATTAAACAGTCACAATTATTTGTTTTAATAAGGAAGCCAGTCCACTGTGAACCAGCACATTAATCCTAAAGGTTGCATTCAGGCTCCACAGATGTTTGACATGTTACAGTTGGAAAATAGACAATTCTTACAGACAACACTGATGGTGGCTGTGTTCAGTTCAAGTGTCTTGTGACAGTATGAGCCCGAACCCTCTATACAAAATATCCAGACCCCCAAGATAGAAGTGGCTGAATGTGATTCCACCTTCATTTATTTTATTTTTTACCTGTGTGTAGTTCCTCCTGTTGCCTGTCAACATGTCTGCTGTGATAATTATTTTTATTTTATTTTATACATTGTAACCTGGGTATAACACAGTGGTGAAGTCGTCACCATGTATTTTAACAGAAATCTATATATCGTGTATTCTGCTGAATTACTGTAACCAAACTTCATAGCTCGAGAAGTAAGACTGCAGACTGAGACACCAAACATCTGGAGGCGAAGGCAGTTTGTTTAGCAATGGAGTGTGACCTCAACAGAAGCTGTAAAACAGTGATGCTCCCTTTCCCGTTTGCTCATTTCTCACATCTCATGTATCTGAATTTGTTGAGAGTCCATCTGCACATGTCGAATTAAACAAACATCTGGACCTCAGGCCTGAAGGTAAAGACTGTGCACAACTAGAATCTGGGTCTCAAAACTCATAGAGGTGCTCCTTCAAAGATGAACATCCATCCTAAAGAGCCTTAATGTCACTGATGGCTTTGAGGAGTGCAGCTCTGAGGCTCTTCACAATGTGCTGCTGCTGCATTGCTCCAACATAGAGATCAGTTCTACTCTTCGTTGAATCTTCGGTGGCGGTGGTCTTGGTTGATGGTAATCGGGGGTTAAATGTCTCATAATACTTCCCTCAGGATCTCGGAGGGAAATTAAGTTCCGGAGTTAAAGATTGGATTTCAAAATAACGGTTTGGAAAGAGTTTAGATTTCTCTTAAAATATATAACGTATGGAAATGCTGATCCCCTGAAACTTGTTTGGGGAAAGGTAAGAGTAGAACGTTGGAGGAGTTTTGAAGGAGCATACACACAAACAAACACACAAACAAACCGTTCTATCGTTATAGGAAACGTACAGGTAGGGCTTGGTCTGCGTGTAATACCCTCTGTTGGAGGATGGGGGCAGTAGTGCGCCTTTTTACATCCTCGCGCTCCTTCGATTCAGAAGAAGAAGACTGTTACTTAGTTACCGTCAACATCTGAAGTTGCTGCGTTGCCCGAGTCACCGTTTGCTGACGTTTGGTTCATTCAGGTAAAATAACTAAACTACACCTCTGTTGGAAAGTGTGTAGCGGTTGTTTACTGTCTGACTGTATAAATGACTGAGTTCAGTTTCATATACAAAACACTCGCTGGCTCATCCAAGCTACACTGTGTCCACCAGCTAACGTTAGCTAGTGGTAAACCAAGCTGGACGGCTAACACAGCACTTTAACACGTCGAAGTCAGGAACAGTCGAGTTTAGCTGTAGTTAACCAGACTGGTTTTGTTACAGACGTGACTTAACGCTGTGTAGACAAGACTAGCGCTGTAAGCTAACATAAAGTGTCTACAGCAATGAAAGAACGAGCATTCCAATAGCATATTGTGCTATAAATGATTTCTGGACACTTAGAGCTACATGGTCGTCAAGCTTAAGTCCTCTACCGGCTATGTTATTAATATTGTTTGGGTTAATTCCTCAAACTTCGTGCTTTTGGCTGATGAGTGACAGCTCGTTTCCTCGGTGAGCTTAGCTGGACAATAAAACAAGGTTTTTAAACACAGACACTGCATCTGTTCAAGCGTATACAGATGTTGTGCAGGTTCTAAGACAAGTGATGCAAAGTATAAGGGATGCATGCATTATAATCTCACACATCAGGCATCATATAGTTTCTGAGACAGCTTTCATGTCCACACGTGTGGATTTAAAAGCCTTAAAACTGTCCTCTGTGTGTTACCCAAAACAACTACACTAAACATGTTTAAATCAGGTTATTGAAGCTAGATCAACAGCCCCACGTGCAGGAGACATTGCTCTGTTCCTGTCTGTCAGTGTGCAAACAATTTTCATTACATTGGATTTGCATGGCCGTAACAAAATCAGTGCATCAGTCAATTTGGGAGAGGCGGTGGACTAGTGGCAGGAACTTGGACTATGGGCAGAAAAGGTCTCTGGTTCGTCTCTGGTTCGACTCCACGGAGAAAAAACAAAAAGACCTGGATTGATCTATCCAAAAATCCAAGAGGATTCTACCTACCCTGTCTAGTGCCCCTGAGCAGGCACCTTACTCCCCCAACATCTGCTCCCCGGGCGCCGTACATGGATGCTCACTGCTCTGTGTGTCCTGCACCAGATGGGTCAAAAGCAGAGGTTAAATTTCCCTACAATTGCATGAGTGTGCCTGTGCATGTCTTTGCATGTGTTTGGGATAAATAAATGTATCTTAATCTTAATCTCTTAATTTCTCCATATTGTTGCTGTGCTTCAGGCATCATGACGAGCCAGCGTCCTCCCTCCAGCATGGGTCGTCCAATGAGTCGCACTGGGTCTGCGGCCCCTGGTGCTGGAAGACCCCCAACAGGTGTCCGACCTCCTCCAACAGCTATACGTGTTGCAACTGGGGTAAGTCCACTGCAGTTTGGATTCAGTACTATCTGGGGTGAGCTCTCTAAATGAGGGTTAAGAGGGGGATCAAGGGGGAAAAAGTTTAAAAGCCTGAAGGTACAGGTAGTATAGTGGGAGGAAGTTCTTATTAAAAGAAAGGAGAAAATAATTCCGAACACCTGACATATCCATATATACATACACATATGCGAGTCAAGTGCTTGAAATATCACTGAAAACACAAAAGGCCTTAAAAGTGCGATAAAAGTTCACAAGTTTGTTTTGTTCTGTTAAAGTCAGATCAATTTATCGACTAGATAGATCCAAAAGCCCTCAAATAACCCTCGGGTCCCTGACCTCTGATGACCTTTATATAAATAACATCAACCTGTTTTGGCATACAGATGTGAGAACAGTGGAATCTTTGCAAATTTTCACCTATTTAACATGTGCACTGTTGCTTCCAAATTCTAATAATTATTCAATTAGTTCCACTTCAAAACGTTATAATGTGGGGCAATGTTTATCTGTGTGGGAAATGCACAACCAGGAGCTGTATTTTAGGGACATAATTCCTGCTCTTCACCTTGTATGTACAAAGGAGAGATTAATGCAGTGTAATTCTTCTCCATTGTCTTTTTCTTCAAGGCTACTTGATTATTTTACAGTATCCAATGATTGTTTTTGTCTTCTTCCTTTTCTTTATGTTTGTCATTGTTTTATTTGACATGAAACGTCTCCTTTCTCATTATAGACTGGGTAACTGTCCACCTTCTGAAAAGGTAAACTTTGGTTAACTCCAGCGTCGTATCTTTTTTTCTTTCTTTGTCAATACAGATGGTTCCAGGTACAAGTGGTCATCCTGGTATGAGGGGCGGGATCCCAAGTGGCACTGCTGGAGTCCTGTCAGCACAGATCAAAGTGACTGACAGGCCGGTCACCCAACAGGGGCTCAGTGGGATGAAGACGGGCATGAAAGGTATGCAGTGACGTCATGGTACCATTTCACATTATCTCATGTACTGGCTCAACATTTATGGCAACTGTGAATTATGTCAAAACAGACATTACATCATTATAATTCCCACTTCTCTTTTGCTTGACAACGTCTTTCCTTCTTCAATCCCCAACAGGACCTCAGAGACAGATTCTGGATAAATCCTACTACCTGGGCCTTCTCAGGTAACACATTTGAACTGTACAATATATATATATACGACAGAAAAACATAAGGGAAATACAGATCCAATAGAACTATACTAGTTTGTTATACTCTAAATGCTTTTGGTTATAGCCACATTAGAGAACATAGTAGGGTAAATTAACATTTTCGCCACTGAAAGGCTATGTTGTAGTTGGTTACCACAAAGAGACTTATAAAGGACTAATTCATAAACTCCCTGTTGGTACATAATTGTCCGAAGTGAATATTATTTCATTGCTACAGGAGTAAGATCAATGAGTTGACCACAGAGACGAGCAAACTGCACAAAGAGATTGACAACTACAACCAGGAGAACTCTGTCTACCTCTCCTACGAGAAGAGGTCAGTGGTATTTTTACAAGCTTTTGTTCACACTGTATCAATTATACTTGAATAACACCCCCCCCCCCCCCCCCCCCCTATGAAAAAGATCCCCAAGTGACCAGATCTTTGGGATTTTCTTTCTTCCTCAGGGCTGAGGGTCTGGCTGCAGAGATTAAGGATCTACAAGGCCAGCTTGCTGATTACAATATGGTAAGCAGCTGAAAACTCTATAGATTTTGACTTGCTGTTAAAAAGTTGTTATACCTGCTACATCCTGGAACTTACTAACAAGAGATTGTAAAAACACATTTTACATTATCGGTAACTGGCTGATGCAAATAACCATAATGACTCCCAGTGACTGTAGATCTCAAGTCTGTAAACATCAGCTGATTAAGTGACACAAAAGGAAATCCTGCAGATCATTGGCAATATGTGATGGTAAATGTTTGACTATGGCTGTTGTGTTCTGAAAGCAATGACCAAACATCAGTTACGAATCAGAACTATATTTAAGAAGGGGAAAAAAATTGGTATATATATTATTATACAGGTTTTTTTTTAAGTTTGTGTAAACTCTTGTAATTCCAGCTTGTGGACAAGCTCAACACCAACACAGAGATGGAGGAAATGATGAATGATTACAACATTGTAAGTACTAACCTTTCTGACTGAAACCCTGAAAGTTCTCATATGATGAGAATTCCCTCTCTTTGCTTCCACGTTCCGTCCTTTCTTCCCAGTTGAAAGCCCAGAACGACAACGGGGCTGAAAGCATCGACAGCATCTTCACCGAGAGGAGGGAGTAAGTATTAAGTCAAAGTTCAATTACTGCTTTAATCATTATTCAAAGCATTTCACAACTTCTAAACAAGACTAAGAAGCTAAAATGCCCGGGGGCAAACATGACTCTGTAATTAGCCTGAGCGCATTATCTTGCAAGTCAGCAAAAAGATTATGTGTTGTACACTTTTCACTGACAAATATACTCTATAGATTGCTAAACTACCTAACTCACCTGTGCTGTAGTACATACTATATCCTTCCATAAACTGTAGATCATATTGATCTAATAATGATCCTTAAAGTAAATTAGATTCTACATCTCTTCTTGACTACTGGATTGTTTGTGTACAGCCTCAAGTGTTCATTTAGCAGGAGATCATTTACTAAGGTGCAGGCCACTGGAACGTGGTACAGAATTATTTCATACCTTTGTGTGGTGTTCACGTCTCAATAGGACTGGATCGTGTATATTAGGTTTGATTTGTTGGTTAGGAATAAGGAAGACTTTGTTTAGAAAGAGCTTTAATGTTCACGTCTGTATGTTTTTGCATTATCTTTGTGATGTCACAGAGTAACATAAAATCGATACAAAAAGCAGAAATGGCTTGGATCACCACCAGTACAACAAACTCACACTAAAAGACAGTGACTGTCTGACTGATAGTATTTAGCAGTGCTAATAAATAAGTAAGTGAAATAATTGTATCTAATTTGCTTTCGATATGACATCTAAAAAACATTCTGACGTTTTAAACACCCATCTGTGTAAGAAGGTGACTGGCTCCTTTGGTAACTTAGGGCACGGTCACAAACACGTGAATCCAAAGCTAATATCGTGGGTAAAAGTTCACCAAAGTTGAACTGCTTGCAAAACCATGCTGCTATTTGCTGCGTCACAGTAAGCAATTGTTTTATTCGCCCCCCTTGCTGGCACAGATAGGAAGTGAATTGGAAGTGAAGGTTCACCACTGCTACATTCGCGTATGTGTGACCGGGCCCTAAAGCGGCTCTGTGTTCCTTCATGGTTCTGACAAATCCCCCTCTTCAGCATGTCACTCTTCCCTCTTGATGTATGGATCCTCGAAATACCCATCCTCGTCCTCCTCCTCCTGTCCTCGCCCGTTCTGTCTCTCAAAGGTGAAGGTCTGATGGTTGTTGTATCTTCCGATCTCCGAGAACACCGTTGAGGCAAAGTGGTCGTCGTCATCTTCCTGTTGGTGTAGCCGCCGATGACGGTAGTTGTGGAAGAGCTTGTACAAGGAAGGCCCCTTGATGGCACATACAATGAGCATGGAGGTTGTCAGCGCCAGGGCCACGACACATGCTGTGAACTTCCATGTGTTGCCGAGCACCGGCGTCTGGTCTGGTGGAGGTTGGAGGGAGAGCACAGAGAGGAGAGACCGTTAGTCTTGTCATGTCCTTTTTGTTCATCTACATGTATACGATTATTTATATCTATTCCTGTCTTTCTCCTACCATTGTTTAAGCTGTGGTTCTGGCTGGATGACAGTGTGGTCGTCATTGTAGTGGTTGAAGCCCCGGGCTGGTGAAAGGTGACTGGTGTTGCTGGTTTTTGTTGGTCAGTAGTAATCGCGAGTGATGGTGATGGGTAACACACAGCTGCAGCCTCTAAAAGATCTTTTCCAGCCTGTATATCTGGAGAAGAACAGGTGACTCCGGGTGGCCCTGTGGAGACATTTCACAGAGAAGTCATTCAATAAGTGAACATTCACTTGAGTAGTTTAAAAGTACCCTAAGACAAGCCCATGGTTTTTAAATACTGTTTTTTAAATAAGGTCTAGTTCAGGTCTTGGTGAGTTTATCTACACAGACAGACACATGTAGTGTGAACTTGAGCATCTGCTTTTCTCTGTACCCCAACCATGTTCAGGCGACTCATATTCATTGCAAAGAATAAATGTTAGATTCAAACTCAAGACCACAGGACCAGCTGTTGGCATCACAGCTCATTGATTTTCAATAAATAATCTCCCATATTTCCAAGTTATTTCCACTCAGAGTCCATACTCCCATGCACCAATGGAACCGAGGGTTAGAGTAAAAAATATATTTTGTAATGTTGAGGTCTGACAAATAAATGCTTCCTGTTTGTTTGGGGTAGTTTTTTCTTCCTCTTGATGAAGGTTCAGGACAGAGGTTGTTGCAGCTTGTTAACCTCTACGAGACAAATTGTGATCCAAATAAAATATGATTTTGATTCTAACTACAAGAAAGCTGATGAGTAAGCAGTAAAATACCTTCAAGAATATTAACTATTATTTTCTCTATTATTCAGATTTAATCATTTGTCTCTCCATTTGTATCCTTTTTGACTTACCCACAGACAAATCTGAGCCTAAAACTCAAGGCAGTTTAATAATTCTACACCAGGCTGGATAAGTCAGTCCCAACTCTATATATAACTGAAGTAAATAAGTGTATGATAAATATTTTTACCAATGGTAATGTTTGTTGCTCTGATCTCTCCAATGATGCTCAGCAGTGGACAGGAACAATTCCAGGGGTTTCCCTTTAGGTTCAGCTTCTAATGGGACCAGATGAGATCAGTCAGAATAATACCCTGGTTAACAAACTGTAAATAGAGTTCTGATGAAGGGATTACAGTATGTGTTGTATTGTGTTTCTTTTTAATGAAAAGAGCCTGGCACAGTGATGAGGGGAAAAACCTTCAATGAAATACACCATCTTTTTCAAAAGTTATCAGTAAGGTATGACTTCCCAACTTGGGAGGAGACAAATGTCACAATCTCATGTGTTAACTCTCAAGTCAATGAACGGTTAAATGATCAATATGACTGGCATGTGAAATTATATTATCTAATTTCCAGTGTCACTCAAATTAATCTGAACTGTCTGGAAATGCTAAAACGCTAGATGATACACACTGGAAATATTGCTTGTGTCGTAGGATTTACTAGAATATCTTCCTAGATTGTGGTTGCATTGTACCTGAAGGTTGTTTTTCCCGCTGAGTAGTTGTGTGGGGAGGCGTGTCAGCCGATTGTTGGACACGTCCAGCTCTGACAGGACATCCAGGCCAACGAAAGCCTCAGGATCCAGGCTATAGCAACAGCCACAAGTCTAATCAGTTGTAGTGATCACTGTAAGTAATACTTCTTACAGTGACACTTCTAAGGTGCATCGTCAAATAGGACACTAGTTTCCACAAAGATAACATTAAAAAAATAACTACGTGTATATCCTTACATTTTTAAGAGCACACTATTTTGACATGTCACTGTGTTAACACAACATACCTAAGATCTATTCAAATTAGCAACTATCCAATACAGATTTCGATAAAGGCTAAAATGTTTATGTGCTTTCTTATTCACCATGTGATATTGTTGCTGGACAGAGATAGCACTCTGAGGTGTGGAACCACAGAGAAATACTTGGCTGGTACAGCAGTCACCAGGTTACCATCCAAGTGGAGTTCTGCCAGTGTGGGATAAGAGGCCAGGGCTACTCGGTCCGTCTCATTTAGAGTGATGTGGTTCCCCTGGACCAGCAGTTCAGTAACGCTGGAGCTGTTGTCATTAATGGGAATGACCTGCAGAGCCTTGCTGCTCAAGTTCTTCATATCCTGATGGATGAATGGATAGCCATTACTAACAATCTGAATGAACACGTACAATCACAGAAGATATGTAAAAAAGTGATGAAATGTTAAAGAACGTATCATACCGGAGCATCCACTCCAGCAGCCTGTGCAACTTCTCCCAGGATATTCAAGAGCAGCACTGCAGTAACACACAGCAGCAGGAGAGGTTGCCGGCACCTCTGCATCATGCTAACAAATAGAAAACACAGTTGGTAACTAATGCTTCACACAGAAAATAGACTAATATGATTCACGTGAGAAAACCCACGAGAGCTTTGTTTTCCCCACTGGTCAGTTTTGAGCTCTGACTCTCAGTCCCTCATTAAAACAGACTCTTCTGTAGCTTTATCTTTACAGGTGATGCAGGGTATCCCTACATTTCACTTCGATTTGAGCTTAATGGGTTAAACTGCTTTGCCACAGCACAGGTTCAAGTTGATTATATTATTTATTGGCGTACAAAAATACATTTTCGTAACTTTAAACAAATATTATGAATAATATAATTTATTGTGTCCTTTTTTCTCCTTTTAGGGCAGCAGGAAACAATTATTATAGTTTTATCTGTAATATAGCCGAACATAATGAAAAATGCCAGAGTTGAATGATTATCAAAATAATTGCAGATTCATATTCTGGCTTTCACTTGATGGTTTAATTGAAGCACAATGTATACCATCTTTTAAACTACTTCATTATTACATAACGATCACTGTAAGCAGGGAGCTTTTGGATATTGTGTTCATGAAGTAAATTGACATGTACTATGAACTGTGAACTGCCTTGCATTACTTGGACACTAACTTGGTATAAATCCTTGTGTGGAAAATATACAGGAAAATACACAGAACCACGTCTTTATCAACTGATTAAGCTTAATCTGATTAATCATGTTAACCGTGAAGTCAATTTGTTTCCACAGATAAATATTAACACAAAATACTTTACATTGGATTCGACAAATCAGTTCAAGCGGATCTGTCCCTATTACATATTCATTTACAGTAACTGAAGGCACTTACCTGCACGTCTACTGGCACCAAGATAAAGCTTTATTCACCTGTCACCCTGATGCAGCCAGCACAGCAAACAACCTTTGTTCCTTGTAAAACACAAAGGCTGACATACCCTGTTCCTGTTAGCTAACGATTTATGACTGATGAAATGTCTGTCCTCACTTCCCCCTGTCTGTCTTACTTTGGTTAGAAGTATCTTTAAGCTTTTTGTTGGAAATGCATTTCATTTAAAGTGAAGATAATACAGGACATAAATAAATGGGAATAATGAGAAAAGCCTGTTCGTCCAGGGAGAAAGTAGTTGAAGACCGAGAGGAGGGAGTAAAGAAAGCAAGAGTAAACATTTTACAGATATGGTAGGGAGGTGAGAGGATGGTCCAAATCATGTTTGAGTTAGGTGGAGGAAATGAGAGGAGGTGGAATGTTGGAAAGAAGATAGGGCAATTTGGAGAGAAGAGAAAATAAGCAGATGAGTTTTAGATGGAAGGAAATGAAAATGAGACACATAAGTAGTTAGAGGAGAAGGAAAGGAAGGCATCTGCAAGTCTTTAGACACGTTTCCTCACTTTATCCCTTCCACCCTTTGACCCTGTGTATCCTTCTCTGTTGTGCGTGTGCTCCCCAGACGAGAGGAGGCGATCAGGGGGATTGAGGAGGAGATCAAGAGGGAGAGGCAGGTCGCTGATGAAGTCGTCCAATCGATGTCTGCTGCAAAACAAGAGAAGTATTTCACTATGGCTTCAGCCAATGAGGAACTGTTACAGGTATGAATGTAGTTTATATAGAGAATAAGGAATATAATATTGCTCTTATGCTTGTATTAATATAACAGGCATACCGTCAGGATGCTATTGTAGTATATCCATGGCACTGCAATGACAATACTTAAAGTTACAGTGCAGGAGCTTAGTACTTCCCCTTAAACTCTTCTTTGTTCCTCAATCTTAAAAACTCAAAATGTTTGTTATGAAAACATATTAAATGGCTCCAATGTAACTCTTCACCTTCAGTCCTTATTCCGTGACTGAGATCTATGAATAAGCTAATATGGCCCCGCCCCTGCTCCCAGTCTCCCCACCCTGCAGCTGAGGAGCCTTTTCCAGCTACTGAGCCCCACCCACCAGTTGATAGGATTGGCTTCTTATGTTTCATCATCATAATATAATCCCTTGCTGTCTGTTTTTTTCAGACTGTCAGTTCTTTACTCCAGTGTTAAGGTGGAAGAACTTGACTGCTTATTCACTCAAAAATATTTCTTTCATCATCTAAGTGGAACAAGGGCAACATGTTTAAAAACTTGATTTTAGCTATAGGGAGACTCATACTGTAGTTTAATACTGGCACCATCTTTCTGTCCTTATCCTATTCACCATCTTGCCTTTGTTCTCAGTGCCTGCGTGTTTTGTTTGTTTTGCAGGAGCTCACTGTTCTGCAGGAGGAGTTGGACCTTCTGGTGACCAGGAAGGAGGACTATGAAGCAGTGGGTTGGGTCTAAGAGTGTGGGGGGGGACAGGTTCCTTCTGGGTTCAAGTTAAATCCAAGACATTGGACTTTTTAATAGTGTATAGAATGCATCAACATACCTGCTACACAGTCATACCAGCAAATATGCAAAAGATATCAGTAAACCCAGCATGGATGATAAAACCTACAGTGAAATATGTTACTCACTTCCAAACATTCCTGATAATAAAAAAAAGTTACTCACTAAACACAACCTGAACCCAGATGAAGAGGAGAAAACAAACCAATGATATCAACATGAATTTTAAATAACGTCAGAGGTCTGAAAAATTTGACATTTTATTGTGTGCAGGAGCTGGCCCACTCGCAAATAAAGCAGGAAGTGGTGCGTCTTCATGAGACTCTGTCAACGCTGGAGGGGAAGCGTGAAGCCATGGAGGCTGAGCACAAGAGCCTGGGCTCCCCCCAGGAGGAGAGAGAGAAGCTATTCAAACAGGTCGGCTTCACAGAAGAAACAAGTCGACGAAATCCGACAAATAAACTTGTGTTAACACCAAATAACCTTTAATTCAACAGTGATATTGATATTGTCCTGTTTTATATCTACCACAAGGTAAAATCACTGGCTTTTTCTAGAGCTTTCTACTGCAGCTCACAATCCTCCATTATGACCACGAGATGTGGTTTGAACTGGTTTTAATTGAAGTCGACTCAACATAGTGACTCAATAAAGATTTTCTGATTTCCAGGTGAAGGAAGACAACCAAGAAATTGCCAGCATGGAGAGACAGTAAGTTTTCATATAATCAGTTCCTTGTAGATTTGAACTTATTTTGGGGTCCTCGTAGTGACGTGTGTGTGTATCTGTGTGTGTGTCTGTGTGTGTGTGTCCAGGCTCACAGAAACCAGAGACCGGACCACACAAATCAAAGAGCAGATCCAACAGCTGGAGCAGGACTCAGAGGAAGCTCAGGGTAAATTACAAAAATAAAATTTTTCAAACTAATATTTTATTTTCAGTTGAGCATCTCAAACCTTTGAAACAACTTCACATTTAATTCATAATTTTTTCTTGCTATATTTCACAGCTACGTTGACATTTTTCCAGTTTTGATATTATTTTAGATTAAGTGCCCTTATTGCATTAAAAGACTCAATATCTTTGAGTTCTCATATCCTTTTTAATCCAAATGTTGTATGATTGTTGGATTTGAACCACAAACATGTAGCTTGCTTCATGTTTATACTGGAACTAAAGCCAGAAATGTAAATTGTATCTAAGCCCGAATCCCTTCAGACATTTTCAGTTCATTTTCACCTTGACATTTACAGCAACTCCTACAGTCAAAGGATGCATCAATGTTTCCATATAAAGTATGAATGTGATATAATAATAATATGACATCTCTTATCATGCTTGTTCCATCAGGAGAGGTTCAACAGAAATACAAGGAGCTGAAGAGGAAAGAGGAGGAAATTGACCGTAAGTAAACATTTTGAGGAGAACTAGACAATATCAAATGTCATATTATGTACTGAATTATATAAATAAACGTCCTCTATTATATTATTGCATTGTAACTGATGATGCACAGTTTGTAGGATCAGTTTTGTGTCATCGTGTTTGAATTCTAGGCTGTATTCTAAATATCCAAAATTACGTAAGATCAGTGTCTTTCTGGAGGAAGCCACCAGGTGTCGCCAGAGTCCGAATATCTCTCAATCTTTCAGACCTCACTGCAAAGTAACATGCAGCCAGTAAGTGGCAGTAACTTCCTTCCTTTGTTTCAGGCTTCCTGGAGTCATTTGAGGAGTCCAGGTCTCAGGTGCAGGAGAAGATGACGCAGAGCCAGGAGGACACTGTCTCCCTCCTGGAGCACAGCAGCAGGGTGAGGAGGAGGAGGAGGAGGGGGAGGTGGTTTATGGAGGGTGGACAGAAGGCAGAGAATAGTAAGACAGAAGCGTATGAGCCAGAAAAGTGATGGAAAGCCTATGATTGTGTTTGTGTGTGTAGAACATGTTGCGGCTGCGTCAGGTGGATACAGTGACGGCCAGTGAGCTGAGGAGCATGCAGGAGGTGCTGGTCAGCAAGGAGACTGAGGTGGTCCAATCAGCGAGCACCGCCAAGGGACTGACAACAGGTAACATGCACACACACACACACACACACACACACACACTGACGATACCTACAATGAAAAACATACAAAACAGGCAAATTGTTCCTTGTTAACTTCTCCCCCCCCCCCCCCAGAGTCGCAGCGCCTGCAGCAGGACCTGGAGAAGGTGCAGCAGCTGGAGGGGAAGATCACAGGAGAGCTCAGCACCCTGAAGGAGCGCGTCAGCACCATGGAGACTGAGCTGCACACCTACCGAGACCTGGACACCCTGAGAGACACAGCCGAGGACAAGAAGAAGGTGACACGGGTCATGCTGGAGACCTGGATAATCATAAAGTGCACATTTAGAAACAGACAGAGCTTCTCAACTCTGTACTGTAGGTATATGTATGGCTGTATTTGTTTGTAGTTGGAGGTAGGAGCTTCATCAGATGTATCAAAACCAACACTGTAATCTGTTTCCAGTTCAGACATTAAGCTTAAGGACCCCCGTGTGTTTGCTGGTGCGTTGCAGAGGCTGCAGGACGACCGAGTGTCACTGACTCAGCGTCGAGATTCATTCAAACAGCTGCTGGACGAGATGAACCAGAAATATGAAGCTCTGAAAACCAAACTGCAAGAGAACGAGACTCACGCTCAGGTTACAGTTTACGCTCAACAGTTTCTCTGTGAACATGTTATGTCTTCTTATGTTTCTGTCATGTTTTGTCTTTGAAATTGTCACTTAGGGATTTTCCTGATTCACTAAAGGATTTTGAGAACATTCAATCAACCTTCGCCTCCCGTTCACTTCCATTCTGTGCAAGCTAGGGGCTTATAAAACATTTGCTTCCTTTGCAATCTATCAGCACATTTTATTGGTGTAGCCCATATTCCCAAATCAAAGTTAGTCTCATAGGGCTTAACAAGGTGTTGTCTGCCCTAAACAGAAGGAAGGAAAACACTGGTGGAAACCACAGAGAGAGCCGTAGTGAGGGATCCCTCTCCCAGAACAGACAGACGTCTGGACTGCGAGTGGCAGCGCACGTCAATACAATAACAATATTTACAACAGTGAACCTGCGAAATGGACAGAAACTCTGTTAAGCACTGACACCTCCTCTTCCCAGTCCTTTCTTTTCTCCGTGAAGATCCCATTAACTCATTAGGAGCACAACATGAGAGTGAGGGTTTGTGTTAACACAGTAGTGAGCCGATGGGCACTGTTGATGTGCCCTTGAGCAAAGCACCTCAACATTTGATGTTATTATAAACTTGTGATGCTCTGCACATGCCAATCTAATGTGCGGTCCCCTTTGTGTCTGTGCTTCATTTCGTAGCTGGCTAACCTGGAGAGGAAGTGGCAGCACTTGGAGCAGAACAACTTTGTGATGAAAGAGTGTATCCTCTATCTGTGGCTGTGTGTGTTGGCTGAGTGGTGCCACTCGGCTTCTCCACAGGAAACGGCTCAGTGAGACGTGTCTCTGGTAAAGCCCTTTTATTTGCTCCCCCAGTGATTTTTCCTTAACTGCAGCACCAGTCATCGCTTCGAAATCCCAGGAGAGCGACTACGCCTCGGTGGCCAAGAACGTCTCTCAACAAGTGGCCGAGTACAACAAGTGTCTCATCGAGTCGCTACAGAGCAACAGGAGCTGAACACACAGGGACACAATGTGTATTGTTAACACAGCGTGACTGATTGGTTATCACATCCAGTGAGACTGGTTAGGATAGAAGATATGCTATCAAATATTTATGGTTAACTGTCAATGATACTGACATAACACCGCTCCTAGTAACCTTCACATATGTGTCAATAAGACAGTCATCTTAAAGGGATAGGTCACCCAAAAATGAAAATTCACTAATCATCTACTCACCACTATGTCGATGGAGGGGGTGTTGAGTGTCAGGGGTTAACAGCGTTGCAACCGAATCAATTGAAATAAATGGTGACCGAGACTTCAACCGGTGTAAATGACTGTTTCAAGTGGATTTTGAATGTCTGGGCTTTGGGACACTTGGACAACTCCACGCGAGCAGTATGGAAACATCGGCATAGTGGTAAACTAATGAGATTTTTGGGTGACCTATCCCTTTAAAACTGCAGTTCTTCACACAGTTCAGAGAGGATGTTAGTTTGTCAATGTGTCTCTCATTCCTCTCTTGCAGTTGCTGAACCAGTAATATGTTTGTTTGATTGAATTTGATACATAATTATCTAAAATGTTATTCAATTATTGTATTTCGCTATTGCACAGCTATGGTATTTTTTCAACAGAGGTTTAAAAAAAATGTATGCTTAATGTTGTTACAGCTATTGATCCTTGCAAGAAATAAAAAGGCCATTTAAAAAAGTTGATTTGCTGCAGATTCTTTTAGCAAAACTCAGTGAAGTTTAAAACAAACACATCCTGTTGTTCTGAAAGACATTCTGCTGTGTGTATGTGTGAGCTTTGTACTTGTGCTTCTGATCACAAATTATGAATGCTCAGGATAACATTTTCATTTTTGTACGTTCCAGGCTGGCAGTTATAAACATTAATTTAGCACAAAATGCTAAATCAACAAGTCCTCTTCTTAGAGTCCTTACAATACAGAACTTTGATGTCCCTGTTCAGGCAAAACAAATTCTAAGCTACGTGTCAAAGTGTTTAGAAAATGATAGAATTTCACCCTAAAACTAAATAAAATGATTAACGTTAGTCAAATGAAAACATGAGAATTGTCTTCATGTGGTCGAAACCTTCCAAGACACAGATGTGGATGGGACATGTTCATAACAATAAATCTTACTTCATTTTTGTATTTATTGCTTTTAATTACCGGACAAAAACAGATCAACAGTTTGCATAAAATCCAAATTCTGCTCTAGAAATATACTTGACCTTTCCAGTACATAGATATCAAAGAGTAAACATTTTAGGTGAGGGTGGGAGCAGACTGATCCCTTGCAAATGTACAGTACAGCATTTTTTTTGTTTTTTATTTCAAACTCTCCAGGTCAAACAAAAGCACACATGGGTTGTGTGGTGCGTCCTCAGTATATACACACTGGACTTCACTCTTCTTCTACAACAGTTTGACTGGTCCCCATCTGATGGTGATCTGATCAGCAGGGTCGCCTGATCCACTTTAATGCACAAATGATTGGAAATCAGCGATTGAATGGGAGTAAGAACTTTGTGGGACAGTTTGGGGCATAAATAATCTTCAGAGTCAAACTGGAGTCAGTTTGATCTTACAGGCCGTTTCTCCTTTTACAGATTTACGTTCACTGTCTCCGTCTCAACCAGCGGCAGCTTCTGGCAGCCGCTTTAGGATTCAGGACAAACAACTGTGTATGCATAGATTCAGATTCACCTTGTGCACTGACAGTAGTTTGAGAGTTAATGGTTATACAAAACAGAGACAAGCACGTCCACAAGGCCTGAAAGAACCAATGAGCAGCCTGAGAGTTTCTCTCTCACACACACACACACGCATTAATACAAACACACACACACACACTTGATTTGCAGAAACTGTATTTATTCTAAAACTTAAAGCGCATCCCTAAGAAATGGCTCCTTATGAAAAATTTGGATTGTTCAATTAAAAAATAAAGGCCAACATATGTTCGATATTAATTCATCCTGCAGTTATTTTGAAATGAGAACTGTTAAGCACTTTCACACAGTATGGAGCCCTAAAGTGCTCAATATTAAATAAATGGAAAAATAGCCAAATATGATCTAGTTATTGTTATAATAAAGGAGTTGTATTGAACATACAGAAATACCCTTTTTCAAAGGGAACCTCTTCAGTTAGCAAGCTCCATAGCTGCTGCTGCTACATTTAGCCAGTTAGCTCCTGTTGGTTAAAGCCACAAGAGTGTCAGTTATTTAGAAGAAACTGTGGCTGCTGATGTGAATAAACACACAAGAGACTAAACCTCTTTAACCACACACTGTTTGTTTACCGTCTAAGAGCTACACAAATGAGACAGAAAGTAGTGTCTCTCATGAGTGTAATAATAGTTAAATAAATATATATTTAATAGTTGAGTAGTTTTAATGAATTATTTCACAAAATATTGTTGAACTTATTATCTATTTATGCACTATTTCATATTTTAGGGCTCCATGTTCTCCCATTCTATCCTTGAGCAGCCTCAGGAAACTCAAGTCAAATACTGGATCAGCAATTAAAACCGTAAATCTTTCCATGAAATCAGAGTGCAGAAAAAGTTGGATATCTCCTTCTTCAGTGTGCAGCACAACATGGACTTAGAACCAACAAGGCGTCTCAATATTACATCTTCCAGACGCGATCCGGCATAGAAATAAAACCGTCCAATAATAATAATAATAATAATACACCCACTTAACATTCTGCTCTGTTTGTCAGTTCGTAGGTTAAGGGCAAGAAACAATGATAATTCAGCGAGGATCAAGCTATACAAGTCAAACCTGAAACCAAAGTGCCCACTGCTCCATCTGGAAGGCAACGGCTGAAATATTTGCTCAACATTAAAAAAACATTAATAAAATAAAAGCTGGATGCTGTAACTCCTCTGTGGAGAGCATAAGAGTCTGCACCCAGCACCACCTAACTCTTCTTTTAGTGTCATTAGCCATCACACAGTCTGTTTGGACTCTCTACAGATCATCATGGTGGCGTCTAACGCAGCACTGGCCGCCAAGCCCACACAATGACTTCTCCCATTTAGTAGGTGGGAGTAAAACAAGTATATGTGACGGCTGAAAGAAACAAAATAGCCCTTTCTTCATCTATTGGTTAAAAAAGATAATTTAAGAAGAAATAAAATTCACTTTTACACAGGGACTGAACCTGCTGCTACAGTGTTGGTTTATATTACGACCTGCAGCATATTTCCTGCTCGAGTTAGAAAACTGTGTAATTACAGGGTCAGCTCACTGACTTCATGACTCTTTACTCTGCTGTATATTTAACATCATGTTAAGTCACAAGTGGCCACAATTAAGCAAACAGTTATAGTCTTGTTCTTATGAATGGGAAGCACAGCTAGCTTCCTACAGCCATAAATAATCGTTTCGGAAAACTTTGCCCGGAGCAAGATGAGATGGTGTACACGGCTGTCATTCAGTTGACTGACACGGCCAATGTGAATTAAAGGGAGCAGAGTAGTTAGTGATCGGATGATGGTTGAATTTAAGGCAAAAAAAAAGGATCTTGTAGAGATGTTAGGACATTTGGGTGACGTGGGAGGAAGCTGTGACGATAGGATGTTCACTCAGCCTCTGAGTCGAAAAGGGTCAAAACAGGTTTTTGCCTTAGGACACGAAGCAAACGGAGGTTAGAGTTCTCCAAGTAGTCGTTGTCTTCAGTAATGAGTGTACAATCAGAAGGACTTACTCTTCAGGAGAGCATGAATCTAACCAAAGGATTAAGTTCAACAAGTGTTATTGATGACGTTGAGTTCCCTCGGCTTGTTTCAGGGTCGATTGATATTCTTCTTCAGTGGCTGCACGTCTTCATTAAGAACACACATCTCCTTCTAAAGTGTTAAACCGTTCAAAAAGAAGGGGTCACACCTGTACTACTACATTATACCCAAACCCTCACAATGCCGTATTTTCTGACAAGTTTGCTACTTCATGTGGATTTTCATCTTAAAATGAATTAATCCTAACAACATGTTTGCAGTGAGAACTGTTTTAGTGCATTTAAGTTCCTGTTTCACTATTTCACCAAGTAAAACAATAAAAATAAAACAGAACAAACACAAAGCAGCAAGTTTACCTTCTAATCAAACACAGATCAAGTAACAGATATGCAAGAGATCCATACATTTTCGGATTCCTTAAATGAGACGGTGTACATTCAGAAAACATGAGCAAAATTGAAAATTAGAACGAACATAAAATCCATTTTGCTGACATTACTTTTTTGATTCTTGTTCTTAATCTTTGAAAACTACTATACACTTCTGTCAGACATAAAATCCCAGGTAACCAGTAATAAAGAGGAAAAACTGCATAAATACATTGTTTTTAGAAAGAAGTGTAAAAGAACCATTTTTCAGTCGAGACTACTCTCCACTTTTATGTAAAAACAAAACATCCTAATAATTATGTAATCGTTTCCAACCCTCAGTGCAAAAATATCTAAAACAAGCTGAAATGGAAGGGACTGGGAGTCACTGATGGTGCGCATGAGACAGTGTGTCATCTCCACAGACACTAGATGTTCTCAGGCACGAGCACTTAGACTTTGTCCACCGAGCCCTTGGCAGGTTGAGATTTTTTTTTTCCTGAAGTGCACAGATGCTTTAGTGCACCGCTCACACACTGCCTGGGGGGACAACAGAAGACTGTCCCCGTGGCAACGAGACCAGAGGAACTCTTCGTCTTTCCTCTTCTTCCTCAGTCCGCATTGTCGAATGCTTCTGAAATGTGGGCGGCAGCGTACTTTAACCGGAGGCCACCTGCAATGGAAGCACACAGGCAGCCACATGGACACACAGACAGATGTATCCAAACACACAGAGGATACACAATCAGTGGACAGCTGAGGAAAGGAAAATCTGAACATTACAGAAGGTCGGTGAACTTCGACCTTACGCTGTTTCTGTGTATCCTGGTGTACAGTATTTTTACTGAGCTTTTCAAAAGAGAAAACACTGCTCGAAACACTGTTTAGCTCCCATGCTTTAGTTGGCCCACATGCTTTCCATTGAAAATCGAAGGGAAGGAAACCCATGCACTGCTCTTTACCAATGGTGGGAAGGTGAACTAGATGTTTGTTCACCAAACCAACCAGATAATCTTATGCCTACGGGTTTTTCATATTTTTTCTACTTCGTATTCAAGATTTGTATATTATCATCTTCTCCACCTCATTGTGGTCCGCAGAACATCAAGTTGTTAGTTTGGTAAGTGTATATATACCCCCCTGAGTTTTTCTATGGTGACAATGAGATCTGAATTAAATTGAGACAGTCCTACAACAAGGTTAGGTGATTAGATTGTGTAGTACATGGTGTTAAAAACCAGTGTAAACAGTTCCAGGTGAATTCTTCTTTTGAAAAACACCATAAACCCACAGAAACATACACAGAACAACTGCTGCAAAGAAAACCTCTCTTAACATTCTCAGCCAGCAGGTGGCTCAGTGGTTTATCTCTTCAGTTATTACAAGAAGTGTCAATAGAAGGTGATGTTGACAATTCTACACGTGTGGGTCTAAACCACTGCTGCTAAAGTCGTTCCTACAAGTGGTTGAATTGGAGCAGCTGGTTTTAACACTGACTTAAGAGCTAAACACTTTGGGTTAAGGGTTAGCTGATTTAATTCCAGGTGAGAACACTGACAGTCTGACTCCTACCACACTGTCCCAGTCTTGGTTTTTCCAAGCATCATACTGGTGCCAAAAATGCCTGGTGAGAATGATCTCTAACTTGTCTAACTGTTCAAGACTAATTTCTGGACTTTTATCTGGGCTTCTGGGAAAAGAAAACTAATGGCTCCTCTGTTTCTCCCTGCTTTGCGTAGCTGCATTACCTTGCTGTGTGGAGTCTATGGAGGGCTGGTTGCAGTCCTGAGCGTAGTGGCCACTGACTCCACAGTTAAAACAGGACACATTGCCGCTCTTCTTGTTGACTCCGCCTCCTCCCAGAGTTGCAGCGGGCAGCATCCCCAGAGGATTCTGGTACATGTGCTGGTAGACCCGCTGGCAGAAAGATGCCGGCGCCATCTGCTGCTGGAGGTTGTAGGTTGCGGCTGCAGCGACCGCCACCGCGGCAGCCTGGGTGCCCAGCATATGTGATGGCACGTCTGCGTGGCTGTGGGAGTGAGTGTGCAGGGGGCCGTAGGGGGACGGGTGTGCAGGAGGTGGAGCAGTGGTGAAGAAGGGCGACAGTGTGGCAGCACCGTTGGCCTGGTGAGGAGGCTGGCCCTGGGTGAGGTAGCTGTTACTGCACAGGCTTGTTAGCTGGAAGAGAGGTGGAGGAACGCTGAACACCTGACGAGCGGCTGCTGCTGCCATTTGGTGGGCGGGGAAGAATAAGGGAGCCTGGCAGCTGGGGGGGGCGCTGACACTGCTGCTGTTGCCGCTTCGCCCACCACAGTTGTTATGACAACCACACGTACCACAGCCCATCGGTTGCTGCTGCTGCTGCTGTTGCTGTTGATGTTGTTGATGTTGTTGATGTTGATGTTGCTGCTGTTGATGTTGTTGCTGCTGATGTTGTTTCTGCTGCTGCTGTTGCTGTTGTTGTTGATGCTGCTGTTGTTGTTGATGCTGTTGCTGCTGCTGCTGCTGTTGTTGCTGCTGTTGCTGCTGCTGCTGCTGCTGCTGTTGTTGCTGCTGCTGTAGTGGTGTCAGCTGCTGTGGAGTCACTTGTTGCTGCTGGGTTTGCTGAAGGGTAATAGGGATGCCAGGGGCAATGGAGGCACTTCCACAAGAAGAACCACTGTTGCTGTAGGATGTACATTCACTGTGTGCTGTGCTGTGAGTAAGTGCTGGACTGGGGCTGGGGGCGGGTCCAGGGGTGTGGGTGGGCACAGCTGGGGGAACAGCAGCTTGTAAATGTCCAGAAGATGGAGCCACTCCAGTGGCTGCAGGTGCTCCTGCAGCAGGCATCACAGATGAAGGGATAGGGGGCAGGGTGTAGGGAGAAGGCAGGCCAGATGGTAAAGTTAAGCAAGGGTGCTTGGCGTGTGAAGGCTCCACATGTGGCATAGAGGAGGCCAGACCTGAGCTGATACTGGCCGGGTCTTGGCAGGGCTGCTGAGGAGGAGAGGAGAAGGACGTGGGGCCAGGAGGCATGACACTCATGGCTCTGACTGGGGCCTGATGTGAAGCCTGTGGCATGGCAACAGTAGAACCACTTCCTGATGCTCCATTAGCTCCACCCAGAACGGTTTTGAACCTCTGAACAAAAGGCTGCACAGACAGACTTCCTTGAGGTCGGACGCCAATCAGTGGAATCCCAAAGGTCGGGAGCACGTCCCTCTTCTCTGGGTCTCCCACAATTCCTGGGCCTGGAATGGCTGGAGGCACTAAGGGCATCTGCATCATCATTGTCCCAGATGAGGACTTCCCATCAGGGGCGATGCTTTGGCTGGGTGGTGGCAGAGAATGCATGAAGGAGAGAGGGGGAAACTCTGTGCTGCTCTCCGTGCACAAAGGCCGGTGGTTGTTGGAAGACAGAGAATGGACAGAGGAGACGTCCCCCACCACAGCTGGAACGGTCTGGTGTGTGAAGAACATGTCAGGACCAGGACCTTTACTGGAGTCATCAGAGTGGCTGTCTGTGTCTAGCAGAGAAACAAGAACAGGTAAGAACAGATTGATTCCACGTTGCACTGACGTCTTTCATTACAGAACCTGTAATTCTTTAACATACATAGTGTGATATTGTACCTTTGTTGTTGTCATCCTCACTGTCGAGGCTCTCTGGCCCTCTGTGTTGAGGGCTGGATGGTGAGCTGTAGCTTTCTGATGATGTTTCGCCAAACGTATCTGGACCAGAACCCCCATCTGCAACAACATCTGTGTTAAACAAACATCCGGCTACTATATGTATCTGTACAACAGTATGGTTGTTTGCATTGAGCAGAGCGACTGCTGTGCATGTGCGTTGTGTAAATAGTATGGAGCTGGATAGAACAGGGTCTGAAAACACTGAGTAGTAACAGCCTACACAGGGGAGCTGTATTCAGCATCACAATACGTTGTTTTTTTTATCTTACAACCAGTGGACTTCTAATATTAATGTTAATTAATATTTGTGTCATCTGTCTATATTAATGGTTTTGCTTATCTAATAAAAAAAATTAAAAAAATTCCACAGAACTAATCAAGTACTTGATTTAAGGAACTTTCTGAGGGGGATTCTACAGTGTCACAGTTTGTCACACAGGGGAAGCATTTAACAGGAGCCTTTATCCCTTTAACACCATTTTGTGAGCCAATATTATGTAATAGTATTATATATATTTGCACAAAAAAATTGTTGTGAATTAGTTCTTAGCAGTTCCTGTTTGCAATGGAGGTAGATCCTGTTGCCATGGACAATTGAAGTACTGAGTGATAAGGATATATGTATTTAGGATTATGAGGATATATTCATGGTGGACACTGGCGATAATATCATCCTTTGAAACAGTGTAGCTGTGCTGAATCTAAATAAACTGTATGTGCATCATCAAGGGAGTTGCAAGTCATTTCATATCAGTTTCACTCATTCACAACCTTCCTGGAACTACACGTTCCCTCTCTTCTGTTGGTCTTTTACATCCAAGCGTCACATCAGCCATCCAGACACTCACCTTTCCTCTGAGGCAACAGAGCTGGCACCAAACTACCATTGGTCACAAAGGCAGCTCCTTTCCCCTTCACCTTGTCCCTGAAGCAGGCAGAGGTGTAGGAACATCAGCAGAGAAATACAGTATCAAGAGATCGAGCTGTGGCGTCAGTGGCAGATTATATATACTATAGATACCTAAACACGTCGGTTCTGCGTTCTGCTATGGTCCAGTCAAATACACAGTCACATCTTACACATCTGATCAGATCTTAAAATGCAAAGGTGTTTACTTTATAACAATCCAAAGCTATTGGCTTTAATGTGAACTATAAACTTTAGGAAGTTAGTCATCGCGTGTCTGGATTTTAAGTTATTGGAGAAACGAGCTGAGCAAACAAATGACATGAATAGCTGAGATACCTGTCAGAGGGCAGGACTCTGCTCTTGGTTTTAGTGACTGGGTGGCTTATCATCTCAGTGTCCTGGTGCTGCGAGGAAGAAATATAGTAAGAACATCAGCAGTCAGTTTTCAAAGAGCACCTCTCACATTTAGGTGATTCTCTGTCATTACAGAGTCACTACAAAGTTAGACAGTAATTACTAAAATAGAACTACTGTGGACAGACAGACAGACAGACAGACAGACAGAGATAAGGTTTTTAAAACTTTAGTTGGACAATCAAAACGTGTATTACTAGTGCATGAATTGTTTTGCGCAAAGTAGTGCTTTTACATGCGAGTACTTTTTATGTAATTTTGCTGAAAAATAAACCAAAAAATCCCAAGGAGGTTTCTGAGATATTATAATTGAAGGACTCTCCAATTTCTAAGAAACCTAAGAATTTCTATTCATGATGATAACTGGGTGAGGTTGAAGTTATTTTAAGTAATAATTAGTAAAATCACAGAAAAGAATAAACAGAGTTGTGATGAAGAGGGTCGGACATTTACTGCGCGTTAAGCCTCTGTTATGCAAGTAACTGGAAGAGAGAGAGAGAGCTGTTGAGAGAGAGAGAGATAGGATGTGCTTTGTCAGCATTCTGCTTTCTCTCCCCCACTCACACATGCAAGCAGTCTTGACCTATATCAGTTAGATTAGCGGTGCACACTCCCATTCACGCGGTATGGTGTAATACATTCTATGAATTGCACACACACACACACACATGCCCACACGCACCCACACACCAACACACACACACACATGCCAACACACACACACACACACAAAACGCCGTCTAACTCTTAGTGACCTTCATGTATCTACCATGTATAATGATTAACCACTGTTCGTGGAGTTGTCCTCAACTATGAACTGTGCTACTGAAGTTTACAGTTAAGTTAACGATAAACACAGCCACGAACCTCGGACGGACCTCCATGTGAGCAAAGAAAAACATCTTGAACCAGAGAGGCCTCCAGCCCAACAATCCTCCCCTACATAAAGCTATAATTTACAGTATTTCATATTTCGTAGTGAGCTGTATATTTAATCTGTGATTTTCATTTGTACAAGAAGCTAATTTTGAACACTGATCTGTGGAAAAACAACATTTATCGTCCACGGGAGGAGATAATGTTCCTCTTCTCGTTATGAGGATAACCCCTGGATAGGTGACACAAGAGTTTCCCCACTCATAATCTGAGATTGTTGAAAGTTATAAACCACCACTAATCTCTAACTTCAAATTGAGTAATCCCGAGACAACTAAAAACATGTTTCTTGTTAAGGAATAATCTATTCATAATTCCACTCTGTAGAATAATAGTCTTTAAGGGTATTGTAAGAGTGGTGTAAAGGCTAAAGAAAAGTTACAGCAAAAACACTAGCTGTTGAAGTGGATTTTCCTTGTAGGATTGAATTACAGAGATATATTGCAATAAGGCTACTTTTGTTTGCAGCTTTTTCTGGAACTCAGTTTCTAAATGGACCTAAATGTCTGACTATTGAGCTCATCTATTGAAAATAATATGTAGGCAGCAGCAACAGTACTGTAGACAATATAAAGCAGGCAGCAGTACCCTTACCTGCTCCGCCTCCTGACTGCTCCTCAGTGCACAGCTCTTCTTCCTCCTCTCAGCAGGACCATTGACCTCTGCAGTGTGCCCCCCCCTCCAACTGTCTCCCTGAGAGGCTTTGGCACTAGAGAGACTGATACAGAGGAAAGTCATTTAATGTGATGTCCTTTCACATGTGTATAACATCATTCTCATTAATATTGAGTTCTAAAAGTATGCATTGATATATATTTTTTTCCATTCCCTCCTGTATACAATTGTAACATTCACATCCCTGTTGGACATATACACTTTCTATAAAGTAAATATTACCTTTTATTTCTACTAATCAGCTGTTGTTTTTACACAGTGGTATTACATTTCTAGTTGTCATCATTTTCTCATGGGATGAAAACATGTCAGAAAAACAGGTCACACCATAGAGGCTCTACTCACCCTTGACTTGGGCTCTTGGTCCCATGCTTTTTCTTGTGTCCCTGAACATACGACTCTAAATCTGAGAGACAAATCAAGAAAACGTCATGACAACAGCTTTTCATCAAGAATCAAGGTACAGTCTGTGATGTTAAATGTTTTTCGTATGTGCTTTGACAAGAAAAATCATCAGGATATTATTTTAACATGAACACCGGGAATTTTGAACATATATGAACAGATCATAGACCACTACCAACTATTAGCTGTTAATGCTTGTAGCAATGCCTCATAAATTAGGGTTCTCTTTATAAATAGGCCATGTTATCCAAGTAAAGAACATTATTCAGTACTGCTCACATAAAATTCTCAATTTGCTATATTTATTGACAAGTTTGAGTCAAATGCTTGTTTAAAGGGTAAGGAAAAGTAATGCAATTATATTGTATTTCCTTATCCCACACAAGCAATACTGGTAATGAGTATAAACACAAGACACAGCTAAATGATATGTAATGTGACAAGATTTCCCAGCATGGACTGAGCACTGACTTATTGTGAAGTTTGAGCTGTGACTGCTGGCGCTGAACTCAGTCCTGTACATGAGCAGGCAAATATAGCTTTGAAATATGAGGATTTGAAACACAATCAGCCTTTCTCAGCAGCCTCCAAAAATAAATGCTAGTCAGCTTGGTGGGGCTGTTCCTTTGTAAACACACTCAGGTCTCACTCACGGTTTATACAGTGCATTTATTTCACACTGCTCTTGCTCTGCCAATACAGCTCCACACAGAGGAAAACACAGAGGAAATAAGCTGTGATGGAATTTCACTTCCTCTCACCTTCTTCCTGACTGGAGGCATCGGAGCAGTTTCCTTGGTAGACTTTGCCCAGCTGGCAGTTGCCTATAAAGAAAAAGATTTCTTGATTTTTGACACCGGTGCTTCATTGTTTGACAGTAAGTCGAGGTCTAAATGTATCATAAATGGCAAATAATGAGGAACCATGTTGAGTATTTTTGAGTCTGAAAAAGAGGCAGAAAATCATCATTTTCTTCAAGGCCCATATCGCAAATCTTTGATAGTAATTTTTTTTTCTTCATGTGGATGGAAAACTAAATTGTTCTATGTTGTCAACGTCCCTTTTCCGATCGAATTATGTACGAATTTGAAAGAACACACCAGTAGATTTCACAGCCATGTCAAGGAAAACAATAAATAACACTACTATGTGTGTTCTGACTGAAAAAACAAAAACAATTTTATATCAATGCCCAAGCACATATCAAGAACTATTCAAGTCATGATGACAGCCAGTTTAATAATTGTGGAGTGAAAAAACAGTGACACTAATATTTTAAGATTTAAATAGAGCCTTATGGGCACATGTATGATGACATGACGACAGTAATTTTCTTGCCTCTTAATATCGTGAGTGCAATTTAAAAAGCTATTCACGGAACATAAACATGAAAAAAAAATGATCAAAGTAAATTTGTTCCAGCTTGTTCAAGAAGAAGAGAAAAGTGAGCCTGTTCTACAGGGGAACACAAGTTTGAAAGAAAAAAACATTGTGATGAGATCAGTTGTCTGAGACTGAAAAGAACAGATTAGTTGATAACCCATTCCAAATGCATCATGTCATTCTTAGTTTGATACTCACATCTGCAAGAAGTGGGTTTAGCAGAGTAAGTGGAGTCACAGTTGAAGAAGCTGCAGACTTTTCTGGTTTGCCTGAAGACTGGAGGAGCAGACAGGAACTTTTCCCTGGAAACACAAAGTGACACTTCCTTATTCACATATATTTAATTCTACATCTATAAGAAGGAGAGAATTCTATGAAAAGACACAGTTCCATACTTCAATCACTGTGCGGCTATGTTCAAACCATAACACCACACTGCAGTGCCTTACTAATGAAACAACAAACATTTGCAACCATCTGTGGAGCTGTCTAGTAATGACAATTTGTTGCTTTTAAACTAACATACTGTAGTTAAAATAATAAAACAAAAAGCGTTCGCCTGTCAACGGTGGAGCCAAGAACCATAAAAGGCGAGAGACTTGCAAATACAAGCAGCAACAATGTTTGCAATGCAGCTGGAATTGGGGGCTGAGTTACTGATGAATAGCTTGAGCTTCAAGTTTCTTTTCAGACAAAATGAAACTGATGGACGCAATGCCCTGTGTGTGTGTGTGTGTGTGTGTGTGTGTGTGTGTGTGTGTGTGTGTGTGTGTAAAAGGTGCTGGCTCTGATACGGATGCCTGAGTGTGATCCGACAACAGTAAAAAGGTGCATGTAGCATTGGGACTGATTTGAAAAGCATCATGATACATTGGTAGTGAAGCGGTTCTCTTTCGATCAGAGGTTTTCTACATGTGAGGGCTGCCTCCTCAGTGGGGACTGTGCAGTGGGCAGGATGTGAGGCAATGATACTGAATAAGTTCAAAGGGATGAGGGCTTATCAGTGTTCTGAATACATAGTCAATGCAGTTTGTTTTAGGGATTGCGCCGACTCAAACACTAACAGTCGGAGCTGCAGCAGTGGCTGTAACACAGACACTGAAGAAATGAAGCTACAACAAAATGCCCAGATGCTGCAACCTGTGTCAAAAATGTCTCAAATGTGAGCAGACACATTGCACATAGTTTTAGATTCAACGTGGGTGACAATTTCAGAGTGTGTGATGACATTTAAAGGTTCAGTGTTTAAGATTTAGGTGAAAGGGATCTATTAACAGAAATTAAATATAAAAATGATCTTGGGGTTGTGTAAACTAGTGTGTTTCATCTAAATTTGACGAATTATGGATTTCTTTACCTTAGAATAAGCCCTTTATAATTAAATACTATATATTTACATCAGGAGAGGGTTCACTCTACAGAGGCCGCCATGTTTTTACAGTAACCCAAACTAGACAAACTAAACACATTTTGAGTTTTTATGACGACTGAAGACTACCACAGGTTCCGTTTAGTGTTTGGAAGGGGCGGGTGAGGTGAGGGGTATTCAGCTGCAACATGCAACTTCACTACTAGAGGACACTAACTTCTACACACTGAACCTCTGATGTCCATCGTGAGTAAAGTTCCAGTTTGTGGGCTCTACCATGACCCATACATACCATATCCTTCCGCCAAGTCTCATGGAAATTTGTTCAGTGATTTTGTTGTTGTAATGTTGTTTCAAAACATACAAGACATCAACAAATAAGCTGACAGGGGTGAAAACATAACCTCCTTTGCAGAGATAAAAAAAAAAAAACGGTTTATGGCTGCAGCTGAATGACTAAATCTCTGGCACCTAAACTCGACTCCACTTAATTGAATGACACTTTGACAAAGGCTCACATTTGATGGTTCTTACATAGCTGGAACACTAACATGCTTCTCTGTCCTTTCATATTGAACAGACAGAAAAGTATGACATGCAGATGGACTGCTGAAAAAGATGCATCTGGGGAGGGTGTGGATTTGGATCATGTGGCTGAGATGAGGGATGCAGCCATCTTGACTCACATTTGATTCTGAATAACAACCACAGGCTGTAGAGCTTCATCATTTAACAGAAGTGATGTAATTTGACAAACAACAGCTATTTCACATAAGTGGTTATTCAATACCTATAGATTTGACTTAACATCAGGTTTTACAGGTGAGAATAACAACAATTTAAATTCCGACAGTGTGGGTGGTAGTTCTCTCTTTTCTGCCCTCTAACACAGATAAAGATCGTTTTCCAGATTTATTACACACAGGAAATGACCCTGAGACAGACACTGACCCTTTTCTACTTGCAGGACTCAGACTGCAGCCTTATCTTCGGTCAAGGCTGCAGTCTGTAACATTTTCATGTGGCAGAAGTAATTGAAATGAGATCTATCATGAACATTTCCAACACTGTAGAAACCGATTCTCACTAAAGGAAACCATTGAGGTAACAGTCATTTTAAGAATGCTCAAAAATACTAAAGCTAATTATGTTAATATTGATCAGTAATAGGTAATAATACATTATTATTTGATCTAACCCTAACCGCATCATGTGTGAATCTGGGACAAGTGTAATGTACCTGAGGTTCTTCTCCACCTCACTGCTCTCATACTGGTCCCCCTGGTTCAGAAGCCTCAGGATGCTCTTCTCAAAAGACTCAGTGCACTGATCCTTAGGAAGCTGCAGATAGAGAAGAAAGGTAAACAACAAGCAAGATTCGCTTATAAACAGGTTTGTGCAAATAAAGAAATAATCCGCTGCATGTTGACAACTGCAAGTCGTCTGTGTATAAACATGTCTTATCTGCTATCAAATGCAGGCATATAGTGGAGAAACTGCTGAGGTTGTATTACTTGTTTACTTAAAGTAATTAATCTCGTAGAATCATGTTATTTTGTGCCTGAAAGTTATGTTTGTAGAAAGTGTTGACATCCCCCTCTCGTTCCACACTATAGTATCACTTAAGGCTCTTAAGTCATTGCTAGTGAGGTGTGGCTGGCAAAGAACTGGAGTTTTTTGCAGGAATCATAACTTTTGAATAACATACATTTTGATAGAGCAATTGATAGGTGTAAAACAAACTATATCTTTAGACAAAAGTGCATATCTTACCTTAAGAAGGAAGTTTTCCAGTTCCAGGTGGGTTTTGGTCACACTGGTAGAAGAAGAGTCTGACCACTTCACCTGAAACACAGCAGAGAACGACCTCCATCACTACATTGACTATGGTGAGAAAACTGACGAAAAACAACGTCAAAAAATTCAAACTAAGTAGATTACAGTTACATCAAACTTACTTACGTGATCCATATTTGGGATTACATCGTTTAAGACCAGAAATAAAGTTGGTAAAAATACAAACTGGACACATTCACTACCTATGGTAGTTTTTCCTTACTCTTGTTGAGGGTTGAGGACAGAGGATGCCCTATAAGACAAATCCTAATTTGTGTATATTGGCTAGACAAATAAAACTTGATTTATTGATTAACTCACACTCAGTGTCACCTGTGACCCAAGCTCAGACAGACACACTGTTTGATAGGTATTAATCAAAGTGACAGAGGTCAGCACATGAGCAGTGCCTGTCTGTGCTCTGCAAATCGTATCCAACTGAGAAAAAGAGACCGAGAAGCTGCAGTTCTTCTGTAGGTGCTGCCCACAGTGTGGGTGTGGGACAGTGCCAGATAAGCCATCAGGGCATGTTCCATAGACGGGTAATTGGTAGTTTGCTAAAAATAGACACATTACTGTCTCAACACCAGCTGGCTATATTTTCTTATGACAAGTCAACACAAAAAATATTTTATCTGGTGAGAATATCTTTACTAAACTGGATTTGTTTAGATTATTTTATGTAGATAATTAACTCACTTTAATGACCTCAGAACCACAGAGTGAAAGTTTGATTTGGAATTCCGTACAGTGTGGTAACCGAGTAAGACTAATGGTCTGCTGGCTGATACTGATAATCAGTGTCCCAGCAAACCAATTTTAGGTAAGTGTGGAGATGTTGACTACAGAGGAAATATCAATCCATAATTTGGAAAATATGGATAACACACTGACATAAAGTGAAAGTAATTTACTGTGTCTCTCTTAACAGAAGCTTTTGCAGAATGTTCAAGCACAGGAAAAACTTTGACTAAGTTTATGATCAATTACAAGTGAGGCTGAACAGTGCAACATATACGCCACACGTGCTACAATGTGCATTGAATGCATTTACTGCAGCACCCCTTTGATACAAATGCGTGTGTTTGAAACAAAGCTGCTTATGTGTGTGTGTACTGTGATATGAGAACTAGCTTGTGTTTGAGGGGATTTGATGAATCATTGCTGTTCTACTTGGTAGTTGTAGTCTGTCGTGCAAGTTAAACACAGATCTAGAAGAAGGTCCATACTCTACAGATACTGCCGCACCCTCCATTTTTTTCTTAGAGCAGTCAGTTACCTAGCTCAGACATAAATGTAACAAATTGGTAAATCAACTTTAATTAGGGGAAATTAAGCAAGATTTTTACATAACAAATCAAACTCCTAACAAACAAGCCAACAACCATCTTTTCTCAGAGGGTTAGTGGGTGATACACACATACACACGTACGTCACACAGACACATATCACATGTCAGGAGCATGCATCTACTTAATAGAGATCAAAAGGACTCAGATAGACATTACCACTTGACAGTTATTAAAAACGTTCATATCTGTAATGTTTATTAATTATGCTACTTGATGAAAACAGTGCATGCCTATTTAGCTCATGGTTGCAGATATGAAGACATGTTAGAATGAGTGTGATGGGTCTTTGCATGTGTATCAGTGGTCTGTGTCCAGATGGAGAGCTGAATGCTGCTGGCTTCACTATCAAAGCTCAGTCAAGCCAACAGGACGGTTAGTGTGTCATCTCCATCTGTCTTACTGAATTTGTATTTCTGTAAACGAGCTCTACATATGCCTATTAATACTGTTCATTTGTGTTGAGATAAAATTTAATTTTGAACCGACAAGGTCAACAGTAGTGATGAGCTGCCACAAGATTGGCACAACATTGAGTCACTGTAGAATTTGAAACTTGGATAAGTGGAGTTCCACTGCCAACTGGGGCAAAAAAACAACAAAGGATACAAAGAAAATGTGTAATCTAACAATATGGACACACACAGAACCAAATGGTCAAGTGGGATTTGGCTGCTACAAAATACATGGCAGCCACCTTCTGCTCGATCTAGCTAAAAATTGAACCAGAATGGAGATTTAAAAAAAAAAGTAACCAGCACAACACAACGAGAAAGTGATGCCAAAGAATAAGAGTAAACAGTCACCAGTCAGAAAGATACCTCATGTTCAAACTAGTACATGGAGCTTGATAAATAATGACTGTGCATAAGGTGAGTCCATTAAGTATTTTGACCCATCAGTGAGGAGAACATGACAGAAGTATGAGTTGCTGTCAAGTAAAGAACTGATCCTGACACACGCTGTTCATTTTGTGAAAAATATTCATCCATTGTGCGTCATTACTTCTTCTATGGGCTGTTTGAGGTTAAAGACTTGCTTTTAGGGTTAAGGTTAGAAGTTTAGGGTAGCGTTAGAGTTATGCATCTTGCTGCGATGGTTGAGGTTAGGGTAAGGGGCTAAAGAAGGTATTATGCCAATGAGTTTTCCCAGTAAGATACAAGAATGTGAATGTGAGAGTGTGTGCGTTTGTGTGTGCATGTGTGTGAGCACGACAGGGAACACTAGACATAACTGCAATAATCAGGACCAAGTCTTACTGAACTTGAGATTGCATACGTTGTAGATAAAATTGTCAAAATCACACTTAGACAAGACATTTTAAGCTGTAGCAGGAAATTGTGTGTGTGTGTATGTGTGTGCATATGTGTGTGTGTGTGTGTGTGCATGCGTGTGTATGTGTGTGCATATGTGTGTGTGTGTGTGTGTGCATGCGTGTGTGTGTGTGTGTGTGTGTGTGTGTGTGTGTGTGTGTGTGTGTGTGTGTGTGTGTGTGTGTGTGTGTGTGTGTGTGTGTGTGTGTGTGTGTGGTGGTGTTACTTACCTCAAAGTTGTATTCCTTGTCTATTCTGGTCCGAGAGATGCCCCTGAGCACAATCCCCTCTATATGCACCGCTGCGACAACAACAACAACAACAGAAATCACAAATTAACTATGAAGAGTTTGTGATGGGATTTCTTACTGGGATTAGGCAACTACTGGCAAATACTGGTGTGGGTCTACTGAAAGCCTATTCAAATATTTAGGCCCATACAATTATCTGTGTTATTATAGTGCATGCTATGAATTAATCAGTACTTTCCACTATGTATGTCCACCTACAACTAGGGCTGCTCGATTTCGAAAAAAATTATAATCACGATTATGATTTTTTCTGGCTGAAAGGCGCGGAGAAATGCGGGTCTGGTCTGACCGATCTCAACAGCCAGGCGGAAGCGCGCTTGAGAATAGCGGTGCGCGGCGTGCCCGCTACATGGTGTGCTGCTGCTCAAACTTTTTCGACCCTTTTTGTCGATCCAACAGGGCTGCCCTCCCTGCTTTTCCACTCGCGCTGTTTTTTTCACAGCTGGTCACCACACACACACAACTCGCCTCCTTCACTTTACAGCTGCTTGAGAGTGAGTGCCAGTCAGCTGGGTCGCTGAATGCTTTGGAGGAAGGACTGAAAGGCGCGTCCACGTCTCTTTAGAAAAAAATGCCTAATAATCGTTTCAACTCGATTATAGTAGTTTGGAGATCGTTTGACCCAATAATCGAAATCACGATTAAATTTCGATTAATCGAGCAGCCCTACCTACAACCCTAACCTAGAAACCAGAACAATCATATTCACTCTTGTAGATGGGTCTGGTCATCCTCCCCATCAGATAATATCCCATCATACTGAAACGAGTCAGGCCAATCACAAACATTATAGGGCAACTAAAACCACTTTAGATAGAAGAATCCAGCCCCTTATAAAATGGGTCTGGTTTCTGTCAGAGCAGTACTGCAAGATTATTTTTGTTAACAACCAAGATGGCTGCTGCGGATGAGGAGAAGCATGTGAATCTAATTTACCACAGAATTAACTGAACTGGTATAATCATGATATTTTTCTCAAAGAGAAGAACAAACAGCTGCAGGTAAGGTGTTTCCAGACATTTGTCTGTTCCTCTCCACTTTGTCACACAGCTCATTGCGCTTATATGTTTTAGGTTTTAGGTCTACTGCAATTTAGAGGCATTTTGGTCTGCAAGACTTTGAGCTGGGAAGTTTCAGACCCAATCACAAATGTGAATTTGTTTGGCATCACCAGATATTTACATAAAAACCTGAAGGGGGCCCCTACTGTCACTGTTCAAACTGCCAATATCCATGAAAACATAAAGAACAATACACGGCAAAATAAATTAGATGGACAAAGATTATCATTATACAATAGTTAGAGATATCAGTGCTTCATTACTTCATTAAGTTATTTGTTCAAAAAATATTTGGGCAGATTAAATAAAAAAGGCTGAAGAAACTGGAAACACAATTTGTATCAAATTAGTAATGATTGTTATATATGCACTGCTTCAATTCACCTTCTCTTTGTGTGACCCAGCGGCTGGAGCGTCGGTTCTGACACGAAGGATGTGAAGCAGTACACTCTCCCAAACCCAGCGCTGGGGGGGGCAGGAAATCCACTTTCTGACCTGTGAGCTCCTAGAAAAACAAAACAAAGTTAGTAAATGCCTCATAATGGTTTGTTCACACTGTCACGCTATCTTTTCAACTTATAACCTGTGTTTTCTTTTAGTATGAATAGCTTCATGTAAATGTTTATGAAGTTACTCATGAAACACACTCATAAAAAGCCAGAGGCAAATAATTCACGTTAAAGTTAAATAGTTTGATGTTTAAATAAAGCCCTGATAGGTGAGTCAGTGCCTGTAAAATCATGTTAGACAGAGAGAAACAGAATAGAGTCATCAGTAGTTTGTCCCTTATGGAAATGAGAAACAAAATGATCCAATATTTTGTATCGTATATGTTATTCTGATTCCCCAAGTTTTGGTGTATACACTGACTAAAAGCTCAATTTAAACCCCATAAATTCAGCTGAAAATATCTATAAAAACTTTCACTTAAATGTTTAATGAACAAAAACTTGTGTGCAATACAAATACAATAGAAATATATGCATGTGATAACAGCCAAATCCCATTCTCCATTTAAACATTAACACATAATGTGTGGGATTTCAAAAAGGCAACTAAAGCAGAGTTTAAAAATCAAAAGGGATGGAGCAGACATTATGTCAGCACCCTGACCACACCGGTTAGCAGTGTTTGTTTCTAACCTTTCACTTACTCACTGCCCCTCTCCCCCCTCTGTGTTTCAATAAATCTGACAGTGCCACAGTACAGACACAGAGCAGCCCTCTAAAAATGGAGAGGGTTATTTTATTAAGAGGCAAGCATCTTCAGGGTAATGATGTCAACCTCGCATAGTTTTCTAGCACTGACTTGATTAAAGGTACGCTCGTTGTGTAGAAGCAGCACTCCACTGGTTTGGCACTGCACTGCAACACTGACGGACTAACCAAAGAGAAAAAAAACATTCTATTTGATACAGCCTTATTTATTTTAGCATCTACACCCTCCCTCGCAGTTTAGTGTGTTATGTTAGTAGTGCTAATGTAGCATAGAGCCTCCAGCAGAGATGAGGGCCAGGATACAGAGGCTCACGTCTTCTATTTTTAGCATGTCTTCAGCCACAACCGACCCTGACCTGAGTGACATCGCTTCAGACAATTTAAGCAGTTCCCTCTGGAGGAACAAAAACTTTAGAACATATGCCGTAGTTCTCCTCTACACCTGAAACAAACTCAGATAAGGAAAATAGGTGAAGCTCCTCTTTTATTCGCACTTAACAAAAATTCACACTTAACTGGTACGTTCTTATTTCTGGTTATCTTTAAACAATATCATGTGTGGTGCCGCCACACACAAGGATACATTGCTTCTGACACCTGATCAGTGCACATCAGGCATACATGATTTATTAGGCAGAAACAACTATCTCCAACTTATTGTTATCATGGCTTTTTTCCTTTGAGACCACTGATAGACTTATTTATAAGAGATACTAACAATTAATTTCCAGCCATTGCTCAGCTGATAAGAACATCCTTAATGTAAACTGCAACAAGCACCAGAAGTGTGGATTAGACAGCTGATGGGAAACACTGTCACTTGAGAGCAGCTTTTCATGACTAACATGACTTCAGATTAGGGATTTTCCTTTTATATGTATACACACAGTCAGGTTAAGTACAGCCCATGGAAATTTACTTTGTTGACAATTTAAACCACCCCTCCATGCAAAGTTCCATCAGATGCCAGATCTATGAGGAGTTTCATGCATCTACTGCCCATTTTAACAGGATTCTACTATTGGTTTCTGTTGGGATAAGTTTCACTTCCTGAGAAACTGTATTTGCCCTGCAGCTAATACGCCTCCTACAACTCTTACTGTCATTCATCTGTCCAGAGCACATTGTTCCATAAGGCTGGGTCTTTCTGCAATATTGTTCTTGGATAGAAAAGGCTTTTATCCTGGGCCTCCCATACGGGTCAAATTTGTGCAATCTCATTAAAATTAGATGCAGTTACATATACACACACACATATACATGAATATACACAAGTTTGGGTTCTAAGAAACTTCACTAAGAATCTAATTATCTGCTTTTGGGCTGAATTATCCAGGGTGGCCAGTAGTGGACAAATTGGCAGTTGTTGGAAATCTATGCCAGTTGTAGTTACAGTGGAATGATTTCAAATAATTTGAAGATCTATTTTACTTCCTTTGCCAGACTCACAGGCATCCAACAACTGTTTTTTTTTTTTCCATTTAGGCCCTGGAGAGCATTTCAGATCATGGCATAATGACATCACACACTTCGAAAGCAAAGAGAACACCTGGGTCTACATGTCAGAGGAATAAGACACGTTTCACCTGCCGTCCCTGAAGAGATGGTTATCATTGGTACCTAATCTGGGAGACCTGATGTTTTAAATGTCAATACATTTTATTATATTTGTTTGACAACCCGTATTTAAAAGGCACTCAATCAAAAAGGATAGTTATTAGATAAATATATTGACAAAGTCAACAATTTCCATAGAGTGAAATTATCTTTTAACATGACTGTACACTTCACAAATGCTGAAACAATTCACCAATCAACAGAGCTTTTATCTTTATTATTAGACAGTCTCTGGTCAAAAAGCCTGAGCTCTCTGTGGTCAGAGGCCCTACTGACTCACGCAATAAGACACCATTGCCTTAAAGTCATATACAGTAGCTTGGTGTTTATGATTTCACACTATACTGTATGCCTCCACAGCCTGGAGGGTTCAATTTCAAGCAAGCAAGACAGTGGTTCTTTCCCCTGTTAAATCGCCCCAGCCCGCAGGGGAGGAAAGTTGAAATTAGTTTGGTACCAGATGGAATGAAAACCTGCTCACTGCTGACCTTTGTGGATAATGGTGCATGACCCCAAGGAACGTAGAGGTTGACTGATCGAGACAGAGAGAAATATTGCATAGAAACTGCCTATTGAGAAACCCTGCTTTACCCAACATCAAAACTCATCATCATTATTATTATTATTGTTATTGGTGCTGCCATCACTAATTATTAATATATTGTTATAACAGTGCTTGAAAACAACTATATGTACAGCTGTCCCTGTCTATCTCTCCCCCTCTCCCCCTCGTTTCTCTTCTCTCAGACCGACCGCTTGAGGCGGACAGCCCCCCCCTCAGTCCACTTCTGTCTGACGTATATTTTTCTTTTCACTTTCAACAGGTGCTTGTTTACGGTGGGAACTGTTGGGTTGTCTGTATATTGTAAGATCTTCACCTCATTCTGACAAATGCCTTGAGGTAATATATGTTTTGATATAGTGTTATGCAGATAAAACTGAACCTAACTGAACTGAATCAGTTGGTTGATCTGCAAAGTGAGGCCTGCGGAAGTGTTTGCACATCAGAGAGATGACAGCCGTGGTTATGTAAAGTCACACATGTGCTCCAGGTCTCAGCCATGGATTTCAGTGTGTGCTCTGCTTTTTGGATTCATTGCAGGCTCTAATGGTGCCCTGCAGTTTAATTGACAAAATTGTAGCTGTGTAAAATGTAGACAAAAGCTCTGTTAACTTTGGTACTCAACATTGTAGCCTAGGAGGTTGTGATTCACCTCTGTCGGCCTTCTGTGTTGGTTGGTTGGTTTGTAAGACAGATATTGCAAAAACAACTTCACAGTGCAGCACAAAACTTGGTGGAAGGATGCAGTATGTGCCCGGGAAGAACCCACTAAATTGTAGTGTGGATCCAGAAATGTTTTATCACATTGCTTAAGAGGGACATTTTCATTGATTTCCCAGAAAACATTAAATGATTCTTGATTGTATTTAAGGGGACTATGGGACTTGCTAGTTACCTACAAACTTAAAAGAACTGTACGGATCAGTCTAAAGTGCCAAGATAGAAACCAGCTAAGTTATGCGACATAACTTCCACTGCAGACATGGTGAGAAAGATGAGCTGCTGCCCTGTTTGGTTGGAGTGAAAACCTACGGACACCCGGTGTCAGGTTCAAAAGCTACAAGTGAAACAGAACCACGTCAAAAACCCACTGTGGCTCAGTTACAGCACAGGTCAGCTGTGGAGAAGCAATCTGGAGTAACTGGATAGGGAATGATAGCAGTGATAATAATAACAACAGTGGCATTATCAGTCAAGGACTTGGCATTTGATCTGGATACAGCTGTAATGGGGACAGTGCTTTGCTTCCAGGGAGCTTGTTAATGACTTTAACTACGGGGGGCATTTAAAAAGGTAACAGCAGCAAGTATTGATCCACAGCCCAGACACATAGGAAGCTCCATGATGGCTCCGAGGCAAAGGGGCTTTACCCCATGTGTGTGAACATGGCTGGAGTCAGTGGTTGGAACCACATAGCTACTACCAGCTTATACAGTATATGTTAACTAAATCTTTTAGCATGGACCCCAGCTCATGCTAAGAAAGACGTTCCCAAAGGCAGTACTTGGCATTAGCTATCATTATCTAATTAGCTTTAAGTGTGTAAATTACTCATAATTCTTTCCCATAGACAGCTATGCTGATAACAAACTCTTGCTAAAGGTAAAACGCAGAAGTTAAAACATGTTAAGCTAGCTGGGCGGTAGAAACTACAGTGTCGGTGGAGTTACCGTTGTCTGGGCGTTTATCCGGAGCTGACTCCGGCGTCTCTCCTCTAGAGCCAGCTCGATTTTGTCCAGCTGGCCACGGACGGTCTCCCGCTGGTGGAAATAGAAAGCTGGGTGCAGGGAGGCCATGGTGAAGAGCAGCGCCAACTGCTCCAGGGGTCCTGCCGCCGTCTCGTTCGCGGAGAAGCCGCAGGTCTGCTCCGAGCGCCCGTACACACTCCCGTCCTGACAGGGCGGGTGGACCGGGTGGTGCTGGTGGGGACCCCGGAACGGAAGTGAGTAGTCATAGTGTTTGTAGAACAGGGCCGGGTCGACATGGCTCAGAATCCCGAAGAGTATTCCAGCACATTCCCTGCTGTCGGACCCGAGGAGGGACAGGCAGACCAGGAGTTTGGCGCGAACCACCGGGTCAACCACGTCTGTCAAAACGCCCAGGTCGCCCGGGCTGTTGGCCCGAAACTCGAAGTCCCGTAAAACATGATAATCTTTCCTGGCCAGGTCCTCCAGATAAGATCCCAAAAAGCGGAGCTCCAGGGGTTGGCACATATGTAGGAGCCCGCACATGAACTCGACGCGCTTGGCCGGGTTTAAATGTAGGCCGAACCACTCGAAGACGGTCTCCTTGTCCAGCTGGGACGGAGACTTCTCCAGCCCGTAGGACACCGGGGAGGGAGATGCCGCCCCGGGAATCCGCTGGTGCGCCGACCGATCCAATGAATCGTCCTCGAGCGCCTCGTCCTCACATTCCTCGCCCGTTTTCATCGGTAGTTTCATTCTCAGCATTATCAACCGGTGCAAGAGAAGCTTTAAAGAGTAAAGCGGACTGTCGGTGGTTTAACGGGGTTTTTCACGGTTTACTGACCAACTGACGAGGCGACGCCACTGGAGCTGCTTTCCTCTGGTCACGTTCTTCTTCTACTCCAAATTTCCGGCAGAGTTGATATGGACGGTTATCAGTTTATACCGCCATCAAGAGGCTGTTGGTGGACTTTCTGAAACCTAGAGTAGGCATTTATCAATGAAACCAATTAACCCTTTGATACACAAGCTACGCAAAAAAAACACAACATGGGTCAAAAATGATCCCTATTGACCTACCATGTTATTGTACGGCTGAGTGTTTCTTTGCTATATTTTTGGAAATCAATTTTTTTCATCATTTAATATTCAAAGTATTCATTAAATATCTTGTTTTTGATTACCACAAATCATTATTTTCATTTTATCTTTTTTCAATTTATGAATTAAAATATTCGTTGTATTTTCACATCAAGTTTACACACATGGGTAAAAAATGACCCAGGTATGCAAGTGTGATAAAAAAAAGACATGCTGTAATAATGATTTTGTCAAAAATGATTATTTTAGAAGTGATTTGGACCAAAGAAACCAATAAAGGCCATGAATTCTACTTTGTCACCGCATCTCCACTCTTTTTCATTTGCTGCTGCTGCTGCTCTTTGTCCCTCTAAATTGGTGCATTTCAGAACCTCCTAAATGATGTTTTCACTAATAAATAAATCCCAGGCATCTTTTGGTAAAACTGTTGTTGAAGCAGATGCAGTTCCTGGGCAGCTCCTCAGGATGTTGTGGCTTCTTGCTCTGCCCTGAGTGGGGGGATGCTCATTCCAGTAAGGCCCCCCTTTTTACTCAGTCTATTGGCCTGGGTCTGAGGTTCCTCTTCAGAGGACTCATCAGACGAGTCTTCTAAGATAGCTTGATTTATAGACAAACCCACAACTCCAGCTTGACCCTGTGGCACATAGTCTACTCTAGGTCATCAGCACCAGAGATGTCAGAATCAGGATCAAGAATTGCTTCATCTTAATCCTGTTCTTCATTTAGCATCTCTATGACCATTTCAGCTGTAAATCTGGAATGACTGTGACGAGCCATATACTAGCACTGTGGATAAAGAAAATCAAAATGATATTTTCAACTATCAGTTGAGAAAGTATACAGTATACAGTATACAAAAACATGACTGCTTGATATACAATTCACATTTTCTACCAATACTGACAATAACTCCTCTATTCATTTGTCATTGCTGCTCCCTTCATCTCTATCAGACATTTTCTTAGGCACAAACACTTTAAACATTGACTAACTTTTCCAATATGTTACAGACTGTTTCTTCGAATCAATGTTGTACATACTATTATTTTGCTGATGTTTTTTATATTGCACTTCAGTCCGTCCTGGGAGAGGGATCCTCTCTCTGAGGTTTCTATTTTTTCCCCACCTGTTGATAGGCTTTTTTGTAGTCTTTCCTTACTCTTGTTAAAGTTTAAGGACAGAAGATGTCACACCTTGTTAAAGCCCTAAGAGACGAATTGTGATTCGTGAATATAGGATTTACAAGTCAAATTTTATGGATTGTTTAATTGATGTAAAGACAGATAATTTGGTGACTGCTAGTGAAGGCTAAATTTTTCGGACATTTAGCAATGCAGGGACTTTTACAAGATAAAACTATATCTCCCAAACCAGTAAATTGTGTGTCTTATCCCTGGACTATATTGAAAACCACACCACATACCTTCTCCATAATTTCCACTTCATTCTGCACTTGTATGTATGGTAATTAGAAAGGAAGACAAGTTATTCCAGTCTTCATACTCAAGAAACAGCATAACTCTGACATGCCAAGAGACACAGAATCACAGGAGGAGAGAGACTGGTGCTATGCAAATGCATTTTTATTGATTGATTTTAAGAGGAAATGAAGGTTAATATATTTCTAGAGATCTAGTGCTCTAATAACATTTTGTCTGAAATGTTTTGTCCACTGTACTTTAGCCTTGTGCTCAGTAAATAACTCAATATGCTTCTTCTGAAGTCAGTAATATCACATTAATCAAACTGTTTGCACAATGAAATTGTTTATTATATTCAGGTACTATAATCACCTCGACATCCAATCACTATAACGTAAATTTATTTTTTCGATATTTTCCATGTAATATATTTGATTGCCTCTCTAACCTCATTGGTTTGTGTCTTTTTATATCCAGGTTCCACAGATTAACCTGTTGCATGGGTCCAAGGCTGCTGGGCCTACATTTTCTACAGCAGTATTGTGTAGACCGTTTACCCACTTGTGAGACATTTTTTACATTTGCTCCCCTCTATGTGAGCTAAAATGATATATCAGACAAAGGGCAGTGAAAATATGATTGTTTTTTAAAAAGTGGTCTTGTGTCTCACTTTACCCCAGCTAAGGGGTAAAGTGAGACAGACCAGAGAAATCAAGGGGGTAAACTGATCCACTTACTTTTTTCCACTTTAATACTACCATAACAACACATGTTGTAATAGTTAAAATCCCGACAGCTAGATTGACAACCACACATTCAAAAACTAATATCGGACTTGTAACAGAATCATGGGGATTGGTCAATTAAGCACATTTATGATTATTATGATTCATGTGATCTCTTGCACACCCTAGCTTACATGCACATTGTTTCTCTGTCCAATTGGCAGGGACAGGGATATTGATTTTCTCTGCGTATTCAAATGCCAGTTCACTGCACTTAACTGGAGCAAGGCCCTGGAACTGGTCAGCTAGTTGTTTCAAGTGTTTGGCAAGCTCCTCTTCCATCTCATCTGTGAATATTCTCTTTGCCTCAGCTACTGCACCCCAGGCTACTGATTTTACTTTCCCTTTCTCATTTTCTTTATGAATCTTTTGAGGGTTGTCTTATCAATATTTCTATCCCTTCCAGCTTTTCTTAAGGACTTCTTTCTTTGCATGACCTCAGCGGCTGCACTCTCCATCTCTGCGAGGGGTGTTTGGTCCCAGGTTGTCTTCCTGTTATAGTTTCTCTTTTCTACAATGTTTATGACATTAAAAATAAAACATATGTAATGTAATATTACACTAAAAGATGTTTAAGATTAAACTTAACTTGTGCTTCATGGTGTTCACAGCATTTGTCTCATTTTACCCCACAGCCACCATTTTAGAAAAAAACAACATGTCTTAGAAATTCAGGCTAATCTTCTGCTAACATCAATCACATGGTTTTTTATGTTGGAAGTTCATCAACATGTATGATATAAGTTTTTCTACCTGAATCAATTTGTTTTGACACAAATTGATTAAGTTCAAAGCAAGAAAATTTACTTTTAGATGCAAAAAAATCATTTTTGTGAAAAAACATACCAGCACCAACTTCTCTTTCATGGCAAGGGGATAATGGGAGGGGCTTGAAAACATAATGGTCACATGACAACAAATGCGTTCTGTTGCCTAGATACAGGAGGTGTCTCACATTACCCGATGTCTCACATTTTACAATAGAATATTTGAACCTTGAACCTCTGATATGGGTTTATTATTAATTAAAACAATATAGACTGATAAAAGTTTTAAAACAAGATTTTCACACATGCACTTTCTACAACACAGTCATTAATGCAGGACCTGCCATAGTTCATATCATATTTAAGAAAATTCCCTAACAAATAATAAGATAATAGAAGAAAGAATTAATGAGTCTTATTCTCAATCTTCAGGCAGCAGAGGGTTTTGCAGAACCAGAGCAGCTTGCACAGCCTGAGTTAAAGCAGTTTAATCCGCTGGTGGCCACCTGACTTATAACCTCAACATCTGGGGTTGATGCAATTACTGTGGATCCAGCAGGAGGAGTCGGAGGAAGAGGTGGAGATGTTTTCACAGCAGAGACTGAGGTTTCTGAGATAGGCTGCTTTAACCTGGCACAGTGACAAATCCTCCTGGATCGCAGTGATAGCAAGTTCATTAGCACAGAGCAGACATGGCGGAGCCGGTGCCCCAGGAGAGTCTGGATCCCTGGTTGGCTCATCAACCACATCGTCACCATCAAAGACGTATGTAATGACGACATCAGGAGGCAGAGTCAGAGAAGGTGGTGAAGCTGGAGATGGAATAGTCTGTGGGCAGGGTGTAAACCGTTCACTTCTTCAATACGGCAGGTTGTCAAAGACTCCAGTGCAGCAGTTATGGCAGGAGTTTTTGGTGCTTCACTTTGCTTTCACTTTGTCACTGAGGCTGAAATGGTTTCTTGATTAGTCGCTATTCACACAAAATTTGCACAATAAGCTCAAAGTGGCAGTTTGGGGCAAGGTTCAAACTCTTTGCCTATAGCCTGTTTCCTGAATTTTAAATTAGGGGGGCTTTGCATTTTAAAAACTGTCCATTGGGGTAGTGCAATTCAGCCATTTCCCCCTGCCCAAGTACAAGACCTATTATATATAAAAATCCTGTACTACAAGTGAGTAACATTTTACTGAAAGACTGATTTAAAAAAAAGTACAAGCATCAGCATTAAAAATAGTTGCAGAGTAAAAGTGCTCAGATACAGAATGGCCCATTTGGGAATATTGTATGTTGTATAAACAATGTATTATGTGTCCATGACCTTAATGTTGCAGCTGGTAAAGCTGTGGCTAATAGAGCTGGGTAACTTGTAAATAGTTTCTTTGGGAACAATAAAGACGATTTATTTATTTATTTATTTACTAAGATATTGAAGGGATAGGGGATTTGAATGAAAGGGGAAGCGAGAGCCAGGAAGATGCCAGGTGTGGATCGGCCACCGAATAGGATAAAAATAGACTCCAACGGACAGTCAGGTCTGCAGGAAAGATCATCGGTGCCAACCTGCCCACCATCCAGGAATTGTACACCTCCAGAGTCAGGAAACGGGGAGGAAAAACCCCTCACACTTCTGAGCAGCCAACCCACTGTGGCACTGTGCAATAACTCTGGATTGTTATCATTCATAACCACTGTACAGTAACTCCCGAAATTATATATAAATTATATTATATATAATATATATTATAATTATATTTAATTATGTTTACTTGCTTCACCCTCACTGTATAATTGTAATACGCACACCTGCACTTCTTTTCTTAGACCGTCGCACTGTTCGGGCTGTTGTATTTTTTTGTATTGTTTTGTTTTGTGTATTCTGTGTAAGCACACTGAGAGCCACTTAACCGTGTCAAATTCCCTGTTTGTGGCCAGTAAACCTGATTCTGATGCCCTAAAATCTAAATCTACTAACTTATAATTGTACAATTTGTTGGTTTTGACTATCTAACCATTTGCTAAATAACTAAAAACTAAAATATCAATCATATGAATTGCAGTAAAAGAAAACAATGGTTCTCTCTAAATTGAAATGGAATCCTAAAGTGTGTAAATCAAGTGAAATACCTAATTATATTACTTCAGTTCATGTATTCAGCTCCTTTCCACCACTTGGTTCAGAGGAGGATAATGAATAAAATTGAGTTGGTGTTTCCCTGATTCTCATTGAGGCTATACCACCCCCTGATGGAAAAATTTGACAATACAAGTAGACACAAAGCAGAGTGGATAAATGAGGCTGTTCTGAGATTCAAAGTTGTGTCAGTCAGCAATTGTTGCTTCTCCAGTGTCTGTCTGGACTGGATCTGAACAGTCAAAACAGCTTCCCTCTTTTTCTGACTAGATATCCTGCATTGTATCAAAAAACGTGAGGTCAAGGAGGTAAGGTACACAGAGGCAGGAGAAGACAACCAGACTGCTGAGATAATCCCCCTGAATCGACCCTGTGAGAAGTAAATACACAGTAGTGGATTTCAAGCAGAGGACCTCAATCTATTTTTCAGCCCTTCAGATATGAGAATCACAGAAGTAATTTGCTTGTTTAGTTTTAATTAATTTTGATGATTCTGTCTGAAGCTGTAACCTCGCCTATTAAAAACAAAAGAGCACATTTTATACCACTGTGTGCCTGAGAAATAATGCCAAAGGTTTGAATCTTTCCTTTTCATCAAGTGTTTCTTTTTTTTTTTATCCAGTGCTTTCTCGAATAAATTAGAAAAGCCCTGTGCATGAGATCATAGATTTAAAAAGGAAATGTTGCATTGGGTCCGCGTAATTTTTCACCACATATCTTTCCCCTTGAATAAAGCTTGGTTCAATATTCTGGAAGGACTATTCAGATTTAATATACAATCTATGATTCAGACATAGCTTGTGACCTTCGGTGACATTCTGAAATGTTTGAATATCAGCTTTTATATAGAGTAGAGTAGCTTTTTTAATATTTAGATGCAAGAAAGGTGCCTTCCTTCCCGGTTCTCTCTACATACAGCAGGTCTAGTCAGAATAATTGTGCGTGTGCATGAAAAGGTGAAAAAAATACCGTCATGCACCCAAAACTGAATCATATCATTGCAGTAACCATACACTTGGAACTCATCCTAGTCCCCTGTGTCGTCCAGCCTCGTGTGGTCTGACTGGAGAGGAAGCAAATCCACATATTTGAGCTCATATTTTTAGAACCATGTTTTTTTTTCTGTTCATGTTTTTCAAATTTTTGTATTTTCTCAGCTTGGAAAGAACTGGCAACTGCAAAGCTTTTAACCAGAGGGAGAGAGGTAGCAACCCTGATCAGAGAGTGTCTCTGAGAACAAGCTCCCTGTGTGTCCCCAGCAGGGGGCGTTGGCAGTTCAGGCTTCTTGTCCTTGGAGAAGTACGGTGCTAAAAACACTGAGTGTGTCTGTGTTGAGATGCCAAATCAATTGTACCATTCCGTTAAAGCATTTTCATGTGGGATCACTGGGAGAGTGTATTTGTCTTGTGCAGTCACACATTCATATATCCACACATTCACAAGTCCCTTTCAAGAAGCAATAATCAGCTACTTACAGGAAAATAGACTATAGATATTGATGGAGGATTGCTTGTTAGTCATCTCAATCCCCTCTTTCAGTATCTTCAGTTTGATTATTGATGGTATGTCATAAGCCTGTTACAAACCATACATTATTTTGATCTTTAAAGCTGTTTTAATCTGTTTTGGGGGCTGTTGATAGGATTATGCTGTATTCTAAATTCTATATTTTGTCATGAAAGACCAAAGAGACACAAGATTCAGTCTGTAAGATTCAGTTGAAAGGGATCTATTGGCAGAAATAGAATATAAAAATGTATAATCATCTTAATTGTGCAAATGGTTGTTCTCTTTACCCTATAATGGGCAATTTATTTTTAAATACTTTCTGCGTACATGCTACCGCAGGTTCTCTTTCGTGTTTGGAAGGAGAGGGTGAGGTGAGGGGTATTCAGCTGCAGCAAGAAACTTCACCACTAGATGTCCCTACATTCCACACACTGAACCTTTAAGGGGACAAAGACTAAAGAATCCCTTGATTCTCGAAAATCTGTCGTGATTTGGACATGTTGAGCACAAAACGTTATTCTGAAAGTGAGGATAAAAAAGGCCACATTGAAGAAACATTTCCCTCAAATAAAATGTGGAGAAGCCTTGAAGGAATCTCAGGATACCATGAACCTTTTGTGTAAAACTTCAAATTGCAAACATTTCCAAATTTTTCAAGACAGAACCTTATGAGAAACGTATTTTAAAAAGTAAAATACAGTTCTCTGAGTTCAAGTTGTTACAAGTCACCTCTGTTTATCTCTGTATTAATTCAGCAATTTTCAGAAAACATTTGATTTTTGTAAACAGAACTCAAACTACATCCCCCCACCAAAGCCCAACAGTCCCCTAATGAACCCACATTTAAAGTCACTTGATCGAGATATACACCAAATTTCACATACTCATAGATATTTTTGATATTTAGTCTTTGAAAAATCAAGGAAAATGTTTAAACCTCGATCCACACGCTGATCCAGATCCACATCAAACCCTCACCCCCCTAACCCTAGGGTTGTTCCCTGTCCCATACTGTAGTCCCCCACAAAATGTCGTGATCCAGTAGTTTTTGCTCAATCCTGCTTACTACAAACCAACCAACCAACAGACAGGGCTGAAATCATAAACCCCTTGGTGGAGGCAGCACAGGACTATTTACAGCTGTAGATTATCCATACCCACCAACTGAATGATAAGGCTTTAATTAAAATTCGCACAATAAAATGTCGGAGTAAAGGAACCTGTAGTTAAATCATTATTTTGTCACAGTGTTTCGCCGTGTGCTTTGTCATCACTTGCACCTTGCACAGCATCGCTAACCTGCACTGTAATTACACTCCTGCATAGCTGCAGTAAAAACAGATGCTGACCACAGTGGTGCCCCAGTTTACAGTGTGACATGACTGCAGATTACGACTTCCACTCTTCATATGAATCCTTCATTTCAACAAAAATGGATTAGATGGATTAGTTAGAAGTTGACAAGCTTTAAGCCTCTGGTGTTAGCAGTGATTTAATATGGTAATAACTGCAATTTAGATGCTTAAACACACAAACACGGACACATTGCCACACTGGGGTCAGTCCACACACCCTGTCCTGACTGTAAGTGTGTGTATGAGGGTGTAAATCCTTGCTGGATCCAGATTTGTCTCTGTAGTGTCATATTCTGTGGTGAGGCTGGCCATGATTTATACAGTAAAGGCTGCCCTGACACTCCTACCACTCCCTCTGCCAACCAGAGGGAGGACTGTCACCACAGAGTCAGGACTTCACTCTCTTCACTCTCTCTCGTCGCACAGTGGCGTTCCATCAGTGTCTGCTCGCAGCTGGAAGAGAAAGGTAAGGCCCATGTCATCCTCTTTATGGCACGTGTTGTTATGTGGAGGGTAAACCTGAATTATCTGAGAACTCAGGCTGGGATCATATTCCTTGATGCATTCACAGTATATTACACTAATCAAACTCTGATTAGTGGTGTTGGTTAACTGGAGACCATGTTAGAAAAGTTTGCATTAGTTATTTTTGGAGGATATGAGTTTTCTCGATTCATGATGGTGGTTGTTTGTCATTCTGATGATGGTACCTTTATTTACAAGTGACAGTGTCTGCAGCATATAGTATCTATGTGTGCATACAGTCATCCCCACTGTTCTTAAGGTATCTCTCCCGAACTTGTATGCATGCGAACATATATTCGGCTTGGCCATGAGTGACCAGCCAACATTACACTGAGAAGACAAGCTAAATATACAGTCTAACTGCATACAGTGCATCAGCCTCTGTGATTATGGGTCAGCGAGGTCCTCTGCTTTAGCACAGGCACCAGTCGCTCACTCTCTCTGTCTTTCTGTCTCTTGGCATCTCAGAGTTATGCTGTTCCTTGAGTCTGAAGACTGAAATATCTTTGTCTTCCTTTTTAATGACCATACGTGCAGAATGAAGTGGAAATGATGGAGAAGGTGTGTGGGCTGGTTTTCACGATAGTCCAGGGATCAGACACCAGTTTCTGGTTTGGGACATATAGTTTTATCTTGGAAAGGTCAAACTACATCGCTGAATGTCAGAAAAATATAGTCTTCCGTAGCAGTCACCAATTATAAGTCTTTACATGACTGTTAAAATACTTTGGTCATGTTATTTTTACTCTGGGTTATTCATGTCATTGCTGAACTTAAAGCAACATTTTTGAAGGAAGAAATAGCACGAAGGAAAAGTTCAGTTCATTGACAATAATATACATATTTGCTCAATTGTCTCAGTGTTGTAAATACAGTTTTTTCGATGATGTTCTCAGTTACACGCAGCATCTACTGCACTTCTGTCCGTCCTGAGAGAGGGATCCCTCACATGAGGTTCTCTCTGAGGTTTCCACATTATGTTTTTTCTCGTTTTTCCTTACTCTTGTTGAGGGTTAAGGACTGAGGATGTCACACCTTATTTTAGCCCTATGAGCCAAATTTTGATTTTTTAATATGTGCTATACAAATCAAATTTGATGGTTTGATTGATTGCGTAACCATGGGACCTTTCTTGTTCTGGTAAGATCGGTTGAAATGTTTGTCAAAATAAGCAGAGGTTAGATAGATATTATTAACAATGAGACACTTATCTAAAAAAGGTTACAAATTGATTTACAAATACCTGGGAATACACGGAACAAAACAAGAAAAGAAAGATAAACAAACAACATCAGTTAAAACCAACCAAAAATCAGGCATTAGAAGGCTTTGCTATAAAAATATGCTTTAAGCGGTGATTTAAAAATGTTTAATATAGTGACAGGTCACCCTTAGTTACCAGTCCTGACTAAGGAACTACTATCAACTTTGGTTGCAAGGTTATGGCCTTGGGCCGGGAGTTTGTAGCTTCATATTATAGTTGGGGGTTTAGACTGTGCTGAGCTTTAAAAGTCATTGAACGAATCTTAAAATGAATCCTAAATTTAGCTGGCAGCTAATGAATGGAGGGTAGAATTGAAGCGATATGGTTCCTATACGCTTGAGAAACAGCGTTCTGCACCACAGCTGAGGCTGAGACACGGAGGAATGACTGCAACATGTAAACAGTGCACTGCAGGGGAGAGAAGACAAAGGCGTAAATATGCTTTCCTTGGTACGGAAAAAACAAAGCTATTTCACTTCAATTTTTTTTAATACTGATGTGAACGTATTTTCAAAACTTTTCTTTACCTCAGCTGTCTTTAGTCCTTAACTCCATCCTTTAATTGTCAGCAGAAGTTACATAATCTCACATTAATCCTTAAATCTAAAGAACAATATCTGTTTTTTTCCATCCTCCATGTGTACCTAGGCATTTAGATTTCTTTACAAGTTTCAAGCCACTGCAAACAGATACTAATACCAAAGCGAATTAATTAAAATAATCACTGGAATATTGTGAAATTGCATTTAAAATATAAAAAAGCACCAATAGTATTACAGGATGTGTGTAAATAACAGTAAACAGGTCTTTCAAAGAAGGAGATGAATCTAAATTTACTCAAAATTCAACCACAATAACAAAATAATATCCTGACCCCACAACTCATAATTTATTACAATGACCAAAATAAATTCTCAGCCATCAGTCAGAATATGAGCATGTAAGGGTCAAGAGCCTGTTTACTGGAATTTCTATCTACAGTCAACAAGTCAAGGCTCCGAGCTATTCCGACATCTGCGCACAAGGAATGTTCTGTGAGGCTCGAGCCAATGGAGGCGGCTGATGTGGTTGGTCCGCTGCACTTCTGGTTTGCCAAATGTAGAGTGAGGTTTGGAGGAATTCAGGATCAGGGCCCACCTATCAGCATACAGTGTCTGTAATGTCTTATGCGCTTTAAAATGAAAGAGAGAGGCAGGGAGGAGAGGATGCATAGATGGATCTGAGAATCTGAGGAAGGATAGAATATGAAAAGTCTACGCAGGTCTTTTTTAGGATCCTAGAGACACATTTAGAAATAGAGAAACACACGAGTCATTCTCCTATGGCGCACTGTCAGTGTTTCATGTTATTCACTGAGGCCTCACAGATCTAACTTTTGCCTCCTGGGTCCTTCTTGGGTTGATATTGACTCCCATGCTCTCCTGGGATCTATCCGCTAACGTGACTGATAGATTTGTTCTAAAAACAAACATCTGTTTGCACTGATTCTGACCATGATGCTTCGGTTAAAATGTCAGACGATAAATCAGAGAAATAGCCTATGGCATTTTGAGATTATCTGCATAGACCGATTGACTTGGCTCATGAAGCTCATAAACAAAAATACCCGCAGAACATATCTTCACATGATTGAAGTAAATGTTTACAGTGTTTAGTTGTTTTATCATTTCAATCAATCAATCACATTTTATTTGTATAGCCCATATGCACAAATCACAATTTGTCTCCTAGGGCTTAACAAGGTGTGACATCCTCTGTCCTTAACCCAACAAGAGTAAGGAAAAACTTTTAACTGGGTAAAAAGACGGTAGAAACCTCAGAGAGAGACACATGTGAGGGATCCCTCTCCCAGGACGGACAGAAGTGCAATAAATGTCAAGTGTAAAGGAGCTTGTGGACCTTTCAAATTTTAAATAATAAGTACAGCGGAGATCTACTTAAGCAACTATTCTTTCCTTTTTCTGGGTTCATTTGACTACTGCATCAGAGTTATACATGTTTAAGTTCAGCAATAAATGTCTAATTTTTTATTATTAAATTAACAATAACATTATAATGATTATATTATATATGTGCCATCGAGCACCATGTTCCCTAAAGCTGCTTTCAGACATGCACTTAACCACAGGGATCCTCCGGACTTTCTCTGCAGGGGCTGTATGAGTGAATGCAACAGTCAGAGTGAGAGTGGATTTTCTCTGTCTAGCCTCCTCATTTAAAGTCTGCAGAAAGTCGGAGCTCATGTGGGAACACGGGAGCAGATCCTCCACAGGATTCACAGCAAGCGAATGTGGTTGCTGAGGACAAAAAATAAAAAAAATAAAAAAATCTCAGGATGAAAAAGCAGTTACCTACATGTAAGAGCAGACAGAGATGTCAAAAGAGATTGTGTGATAAGGGCCGACGCAGGTGTCCATGTGCTCCAAACAAAAAATGAGATTTCCGCGGCAGCATTGAAAGATTGCATCCTGCCTCCTGTATGGTGCACCCCCTCTCACCTGAACGCTCCAGAGGTTTCGGCCTTGTTGGGAACATGTCTGAGCAGGGAATCTCCTGTGTTGTGCATGTGTGAGAGGAAACATCCGCAGAGAGTCCGGACCCAAATTATTCAGACTTCCTCCGGAGATTATGGTTCAAATGTGGCCATTAGGAGACCTATACTGGTCGACCACTACTAATTACAAAGCATTTCTATTGCATGTCCGTTTGAAGAACAAATGTCAGTATTGTAATGTCTGATCTGCATCAGGACAACACACACAGGGTTTTCACTGAGCTGACTGTTTCCTGATCTGTCTCCACTATGGATAAACTACCTGGTTAGTGTTCGTGTTTGTGGTTAAATTAAACCAAAACTGACTGTTGGTAAGAAAATTGAATTAAACAGTGGTCTCCCTCATCAAAGTCATTCTTTGTTGAACCATCTGACCACCCTGTCCGCCTCCTGCTGAGGTTTTGTTCACACAGATCAGCAGAAGTAGCATTTATATTGATGAAAAGAAGGGGTTAAACCATTTTCCATTTTCAATTTTCTTTGTGTGTGTGTGTGTGTGTGTGTGTGTGTGTGTGTGTGTGCGCATGTGTGTGTGTGTGTGTGTGTGTGTGTGTGTGTGTGTGTGTGTGTGTGTGTGTGTGTGTGTGTGTGTGTGTGGTCCAGGTATTACACATGTTGTAAGGACCTAAATGTGTCTGCATAGTCACATCATGGGGACTTGTCTTCCTTATGGGGACAAAAGTTAGACTCCATAACATAAGATTTAAGATGAGGACATGTTTGTCAGATTAAGTTAGGTTAGGGTTGGGAAGTAGTAACTATGGTTTAGATTAGGGTAAGTCTCCAGGAAATCAAGGTTAAGTCATTGTAATGTCTTCTGAAGTCAAGGGACATGTGTTTGTTTGTGTGTTTGTTTGTGTGTGTGTATGTGTGTTTATTATGTGATTTTAAAACAGATTTAAGCTATATTCACTGATAAACCATGAAACAAAACTTTATTTTTCTCCAGAACCGCACGTTCAACCTGTGACGGCTCCATGACAGCTCTCTGAATGTTCCCTTATGTTATTTGAGTGTAACATTTTTCTAGATCAGTTAAGATTTGTCTATTAGAATTAGGAGAGGTTTAAATCTTTTCAGCGTCCTCGACCCTTTACACCCAGCCAGGTGTTTTCTGCTGATGTTGAAACTGGGCAGAGTCAAGCAGCCGATGTACAAACCAGCACTGGATTACCTTTCAAATCATGAGATTAATTTTACCCAGCATAGTAGAAGAAAACTGTAACCAACAGAATAGGTTAACCAAGCAGAACTCTACTAAAACAACACCGCCAACAATACAGGACATTGATTCCACCAATCCCTCTGTGATAATTCAGTTCTTGGTCTGGTTCATTTATTGGGACTCTGCATTTAAGCAGGCTCCACCCTCAGCCACCTCTTTTGACCCATCAGGATAGAGGACTGAGGTAGCAGATCCTGTTACTCCAACACAAAGAAAAGAGAATTAATACAAATGACTATGACTGAACAGTGTCAACCAAATGTGCTTGTCTATATAATGTCAAAATGTGCAATAAACTAAATTGTGAAACCAAAAATCAGTTTGATTCAAATGCAACAGAGTTGTATGAAACTCTACATCTATCTTTTAGATTTCTATGAGTGTGGGGAGGCTGGATAAACTTCTCTGTATTTCAGTTGTGTGACTGTGGATAGGACCATCACTCTGAGCTATGATAATTCTGTGAGGTCGCCAAATACATGAAGAAGCCCCAGCACACAGCCCAACAAAACTAGTGGGAGGATCAGATAAATGTAATTTAGGAAACACTTCCACGAACCCATCCCGCAGTCTAGGATGTAGATGTAGAGGTCTAATCAGGTTGGACCATAAACTGCATGTAAAAAGTGAAAACACTTGTAAAAACGACAGAGAAAGGCAAAATGAATAGGGAGGGAAACAAGTAAATCAAGTATATTAATAGCAGTTTTAGATCAATTTAAAGGTAACAAAAGCGATTTTTGAAAGAATTTGACCATTTCGACAATCACGGGACCTTAATCCTAATGCAACCGCTTGTGTCGCAGCCTCTCCAATTTCGAATCATAAATATCTAACATGTCTGTTATTTACGATAATCTGCTTCGACGGAATACTGAGCAAAAACTGAGCAATAGCCAATGAGAACAATCTGAACGGGAAAATCAGTTAAGAGTTGACAATCCTCTATGTGCGCCAGACCTAGCTCACATGACTGACTAGACTTGGATCAGTTGATGTAACATTATAAAATTAATGACTTCACCAGTGACAGAGTTTCCAAGTCACTGTTAAAGTATCTGTTTGCCCAGTTTAAACCCACTGCTATCAAAGGGACCCTTTTAAATAAAAAATCCCTTTCCCCACATGGAACCCACAGTCAGCCCAGATGGGCTCATGTTATGAACACATATGCTCATACAGTCCACATTTAGCCGCATTTATGGAGCACTTAGTTAGCCCATTTCAAGTGCATGGCATTGGTTACCCATGTTGTCCAGATTGTATCCATATGGTTTGCACATGTGCATGTGGACGGGGATAGATGTCTTCATTCAGTTACTTTGAGCTGTAAATCAATTCCTTTTATGAGGGCACAAATAAAAAGGGCTACTGGTTGGTAATGGTGATAGTTACGATGAGCAGGATGGAACTGTGCTAAATAGATCAATTTACCCGTTTATATTGTGTTTTCAATATACTCAATATTCACACTGTGAGAAAAAGTGTAAGTCCATTGTTAAAATATGATTCCTTAAGCCTAACACAAAGAGGATAAGTGCAACAGGAGCTGGGAGGAGACTTTGTAAAACAGAGGTTGTGGCAGCTGTACTCTCTTCAGCTCACTGATCCTCCCCTGTCTTTAAAGCCGGTGCCAACACACTGTAGCCCTCACTGCCGTGTTTATATTCCTGTTTTCCCAGCACAGCACAGCGCTCACGTAGTTATTTTCTCTGGCCCAGCCTTGTGGTCGGTGGAACCGTGTTTGCGCTGTAAAACGAACCCAGAACAAGGCAGTGCCATGTGCCGTGTGCCATGTTGCATGGCACAACACGAGCACTCGCAAACATTGTTTTATAGGTAAGAGGAGGAGGAGAGATGGACAGTGGAGACGGTCTGAGAAGAAAAGAGGGAGATGTGGTGAATTCACAAGGCGGTCGAATCTCATCCTCGAGCCATATATTATATGGGTACCCTGAGCTGGACTTTCAAATTGTACACATGCATACATTATTTTCATAGTACAGTGTGTATTATGAAGTGTGTGTATTTATGTGTATACATTTATGTTGTTTTTTTTAAACAAGCTTTAGCATAAGTATTTATTTTTCAAAACAAACAAGAAGGAAAAGTGAGCGGTGAACTATGAGCTGTTAGACAACTGTGTTTTTTAAATAAACACATATTAAGTGTAACACTAATCCAGTAGTCAATATTTCTTGGGCTGACACAAATTTGTTGTTGTTCTCCCCTAGATGAACATGTTCCAAAGACGTGCACTGATTTAACGACACATACCATTAAGGTTACAGGTTGAGTTGAAGGCAAATGTAGATCATCATGTGTAACACAGAGCAGTTTTACCTCCTATAACAGGAGGAGAGTGGCTACAGACAAACAGTTCTCCAGCACTGACACAGCTCTGTGGAGACACAATGCACGTCAGCACAATTTGTTGCAGATGACACTCAGCATTGTTCTTCACTGCACTGGCAACTTTGATCCCAACAGTGTGGGTATTCTAGGGTCCAGGAACTATAGCTGGTGAAATGAGGATTTGGAATTTGGACTATTTGTGGACACAGGCTATAAGTCTAGTGACCCCTTGAGGATGGGATATTTATTACATTTCACAACATCACTGTGTTGCTATTTGAACCCTACTACATGTGGAGATAAAATACATAGACTATAGACAATAGAGTCAAAATAATAGATCTTCCTGCTAAGATGCATATGCCTAAGCATTTCATAGGATGTCTTTAGTTCAGTGTGGACATTTTCACTTGTGGTTGAAGCAGAGTACATTGTGGTAAAAAAAAATCATCAATCTTTTGAACATATTGTGATATTTCTACTGTGCAAATGAATATTGTGATGGTGATGTCATCGCCAAACAATGAATATCCTAAGCAAATTTCAGTTAAATTTTTGCTGGGGAGAGAAAAGGCGAAAAGGTCAGGGCTCATCAGAATGAATAGGAGCCATCCTCTGCGGAGAGTGAATTACATAAATTGTGGCCGTAGCAAATTAAAATCTGAATTTCTCATGTGTTTCAGCTCAGAATTATCCACCTCTGTCTGGAATGAGGCAGCTCTCCTACAGAGACATGTTGCTTTGGTCGGTGTGGAGTGCGATATTACTACTGACCCCACTGGAGGCTGCAGAGGAGGAGGATGTGCGAGCAGGTCGGGATGTCACTTTTGGCTGCACTTTCTGTGAAATGTGGATGAAATATTCACAACAGACTTTTTTATTTACAGTTCAAATTGTTGATACAATTGTTTATGTTGATTGTGTGAGTGTGTGTGCTTGTGTGTAGGCTGCAGCACAGCTGTGAATGACCTGGTGTATATTGTTGATGGCTCATGGAGTGTCGGAGTCTCTGACTTTGACAGGGCCAAGCAGTGGCTTATCAACATCACCAGCCAGTTTGACATCAGTTCACACTACACACAGGTACTGCAAACTCTATTATACTGTATGTACTTTATACTCAACACATTTTTTTCATTCAATCAATTGTACTTGGGACACTACCGTATCAGATTTCTAAAGGCCTCCAGTATAACCAATGACATTTTTGACAGTATGGTAAATGGTCTGTATTTATATTACAGCTTTTCTAGTCTTGACGACAATATGAAACAGCACAGTACAATTTTACCATTCCCCCTTTCACACACACATTTATACAGTGCGTCTATCTGCAGCACTCTCTCTATTAATTCAGTTAAATTTAACAAAATGTAATTGATATAGCACCAACACATATAACATTAAATATCACACATACTAATACAATGGGACAATTGTTTCGGTATCTTGCCCAAGGACACTTAGGCATTCAGAACCGCTGACCTTCTGCCCATTGTCCTCCTGTGTCTGTAGCTGGCTGTGATCCAGTACAGTGACACACCTCGATTGGAGATCTCCCTGGGGACACACCAGGGCGAAGCAGAGCTCATCGAGGCCATAGAGAGCATCACCTACCTGGGAGGAAACACACAGGTGGGACAGCAAGTTTTTTCTTTGCACCTTAGCTGTCACCAGCACCAGCAGGTAACTTAGATCTGATCGGTGCTCACTAAAAAAAAGGAGATTGTGCATTTGAAGCTGTGAATCAGACTCTATGGGATGACCTCAGATCTGCTGTCTCTGTGGATGCCTTCAAAAAGAAGAAAAACACTAATTTATTCACACTTGCCTGGTTCTCCTGTTCTATGAGAGAAACATCTTTGCCTGCTGCATTTATCATTTCCTTTTTTTTAATAAAAGTTCTATTGTGAAGCACCAAGTGACTTCCTCTGTGACAGGTACTATTTGAAGTAAACTTTAACTACTTACTTGATTACCTCTAATTGTCATAATATACATGTGCAATATAAAATACTATGTGTGCGCTTATCATAAACTGGGAACTGAGGGTTGCTGAAGTGCTTTTCTCTTAACTGGTTTCCTGGCGCACCTGCACGCAGAAGTGGGGTGGGAGAATAAAAAATATTTTACTCTCGAAATATGCTCTAAAATATCCTATAAAGATGTTCACTACATCCCGAACTCTGCTTCCAAAAATAAACTAATAAAGTTAAGGGCTTTGAGGCTGGTTATGGAGAGGCAGGCTACACTTAAGTGCGGTCCATGAGTGCCAGCATTCGCTTGCAGCAGGTGCAACAATACCACACAGCAACACCACAAGCATAGAAATACTCAATAAACAAACAGACATGCTGCATTTACTTTATGGAACTTGTTCTTTGAAAAATACGACACTGTACCCGTAACCTTCTGCTCATGTTGCGATCCGCTCCCAAGTGGATTTAAAAAAGCTTTTTTATGTGTGTATATAATTTAATTTGCACTCTGCGATGTAGCGGTCAGTGGCTGAGAACTGATGAACTGACAGGTTCACACATGCCATCCCTCACAGCATCACAGCGTTTTTTCATCCACTGTTTTCTGAATTTGTCTTGCAGACTGGAAGGGCCATTAAGTTTGCTGTGGACCACGTCTTCGCCGCATCTCAGCGAGCCAGCCAAGTGAAGAACCGCATTGCCGTGGTTGTCACTGATGGAAAATCTCAGGATGATGTGGTAAAGCTGTGTATAAAAGCTGATGGCTGAAATGCTGCAATATGTATTGACCTTTTGTGATGTTTGGCCTAAAAGGAAAAGACATCTCAACCATTGGAGGCCCATTTGTTGTTTCTTTAGGTAGATGCCAGTATGGAGGCACGAGCTCAGGGCATTACAGTATTTGCAGTCGGGGTCGGCAGTGAGATCACCACCTCAGAGCTGGTGTCCATCGCCAATAAACCGTCATCCACCTACGTCCTGTATGCAGAGGATTACACCAACATTGACCGTATCCGAGACTCCATGAAGCAGAAGCTATGTGAAGGTCAGAATTTTTTGTCAGTGTGTCTTGTAAAGAAAAAGTGTTTTTAATCTCCAACTCCGGCCATGATCCTGAGTGAGCCTTATGTTTGATTATGTCTAGAGATTTGGGTTGGGTTTGGTCAGGTTACCCATCTCAAGATGATCTGCCCTGGCTCGAGATTAAATCTGGTTCAGAGTGAAGTCGAAAACAGTCTCACTCATCAAAACAGCCACAACTACAAATACAACAATAGCCATAACCAGGACAATACACAAAGCTACAGCTATGTCCCTATTGCCACTCACAATCAATGAATGATCCTCTGTAGTCATTGTAACATTGTAATGATAGTGTCTTCACAATAGAACATACATAACACCATAACACCAAGTTATGTTCAATTTTGCATTTATCATTCTCAAGCTCAAGGACAAAACAGATATGTGCTAATATTAAATAATGTTACATCAAAACACTGCAACGTCACTATCTAGCTATAAGCACAGGGCTTACCACAGACAAACTACAGTTACAGACAACTACTTACTTTAATGCAACAGCCAGTGCAGACAGATGTGGCTCGGCCCTGCTGATGTAGCTGCAGTTTATCGTTTCTTATGCTGTCTCAAGAAATGACCCTTTTTTCATTCCAGAGTCTGTTTGTCCCACAAGAATCCCAGTGGCCTCTCGTGATGAGAAAGGCTTTGAGCTGCTGTTGGGCCTGAACATTCAGATGAAGGCCAAGAAGATCCCTGGCTCTCTGGTTTCTGAGATAGCATATGCCCTGACTTCAACCACAGACATTACTGAGAATACCAGGTAGCACACTGTGATCAAGTCCTTTACAATTTGTTACATTTCATATTTTTGGCTATTTGTGCATTAATTATTCTTCATATTTCATTATTTTGCTTCATTTTCACACCAGAGAGATTTTCCCAGAAGGCCTCCCTCCATCCTATGTGTTTGTAGCCACCCTGCGCCTACAGGGGTCCGCTTCAAAACTGACCTTTGACCTTTGGAGGGTGCTGTCAAAGGATAAGGAGATGCAAGCGGCAGTGACACTTAGTGGAAAGGACAAAACTGTCACCTTCACCGCCACGAGGCTAAACGAAGAGGAGCAAAGTGTCATCTTTAAAAATGGATTTCAGGTTAGTATAAGGACTGAGTTTCATATCCATACTAGATCTATCTGTGAATAATTTTTCACCTCGCTACTTCCCTTTTGTTTGTGCTATAAAATTCTCTTTTTACTATTTCTTCATAATTTTGAAAACATTTGCTCAAATACCTGATCTCTCCCCCTCTTGGTTACTCAGTATTAAGACGCTCAACAAACTGCCCCTTAGCCTCTTAACACAGTTCCAAAGACTATAAGCCTGGTGCTTTAAGGGTAGATCAACAAAACCAGAATGGAAAACAACACAACATGTACATGCGTCTCACACAATAGTATTAACCTGAACCACATTATTGTGGCTCAGGGGAGAGACCAGTCGTCCTCTTACCAGAAAGTCGGCCGTTTGATCCCAGTCTTTCCCACTCTGCATGCTGAAGTGTCCTTGGGCAAGATACTGACCCCAAAAATTGCCTCTTGTCATAGAACAAGTGCTGCACATAGATGGACTGTGAATGCACAACTTGGACCTGGTATTGTTCCTCAGATTTCTCTAGGTTCGCTTATAAAAATTCAGAAAAACAGAAAATGTATCTGTGAAAAGTGAGTGTCATTTAATATATTGCACATTATTATTTAAAAGTTTCAGTTTTCCATGAAATTGTTTGACAAAATGCTGAAATATGTGCAAATGATAACAATTCAACTATTAGTTATTATGATTTTTCATATATAGCACATGCATGGTTTCTCAGCACTTTCTGTATTTTGCTGTAAACCTGAATGTCTGGAAAGCTGATTATCAAAGATACTCAAATGGTTTTACGTGCATGTATACTTATCTCCTGATGTATAGGCCTGGCCAATAATTTGTCTGTTTCTACTTTTAAGTTGATGCCTTCATACATTTCTACCCAAACAGCGTAGGTGTATTGGTTAATATAAAGAGTGCCGTGTTCCGTGGTGCCGTTTGTTATTTTCCTGCAGTGCCACTAAAAGGATGTTTTGTGCGGTGAGTGTGTCTCTTCCAATCTTGAGTTTCCCTTCGTGTTGGTCGCTGTGAATGAACCTGACTTGCGGAGAGCCAAGCTAGTAGTAGTTTAAGCATCATCGCCTGCTGAGTTCAATTTACAGCCAGCCCGGTGAAGATGTAATGTGATGGAAGCCAGGAAGAGGCTCAAAGAAAAGGTTTCCTGTGCTAGACCGCTGTATTTACCTCGTGGAAACTAGTTGGCCGGGGTGTAGTACTTGGAGAACATGCCCCTGTTTCCATGGCAGCACAAGCTTATAATACATCCTGTTGGACACGTCAAGTTGTTTTTCCCGAAAGGCAGCCTCCATCCTTACACACACATAGACTGTAGGGAGGAGAGGGTTGTAATTATGTTCAGGTTGTGTTTGCATGTGTTTGATTTGATTTGTTTTGATGTGGCACGAGGTGTAAGCCTGTGATTTGTCGTTTTGAGAGATGATGGCTGTGTCGTAGCACACGGATGAGACAATAGCTGCTCTGTCTCTTTTCTCTGTCGCTATATGGTTTATGACTTTAAGAGAAAAAAGGGGATGGAAAAAGAGCTTTGGTCGAAATAACTCTGCACTCATAGCTATTTGTGGAGCATTTAAATGACACACATTTTCAACAGAATTAGTTGAGATGAAACGCATGCATACATACAACTGCCAACAGAAATGGGAGGCTTGCGATCAAGATTTGACAAGTTGATAGCTACGTTCACCTTTGCTAATGAATGGAAGCTGTTTCCAGTCCCGGAAAATGAATAAACTCTCTGTTAATGTATCTTTATACTTGAGACATTTGTTCCTTCTTGCAGAATCTGTATGATGGAAAATGGCACCAGCTCAAACTTCTTGTGAGGCCAAGCCAGGTCACCGGTTTCCTTGACGATGAGCTGATCCAGGAAGTCAAGTTGGAACCGATGGAGCCCATTTACATCAATGGGGAGACGCAGGTGGCTAAGAGGAGAGGAACAGACCTCACTGTGCCGGTGAGTTTACAAATCACACCTCTAAATAAAGCTGCAGCTGAAAGGTCCAAGTGCTCTGAATTTATTTATTAACAAGGGCAGGTGATCCTTTGTGAAAGAACATTTAAATGGGTTGTTACAGTCGCCACTAGATGAATGTCAGGTTTAAAGCACTCACTGGTAGAGAAAAGGGTAGAAAAAACTCCAAATGTAGTTTGAACATGTTGACGTTTGCCATATGATGATATGTATCCAATTTCTTTGACTCAGGTGGAGATTCAGAAGCTGCGTCTGTACTGTGATCCTCACCAGAGTGAGAGAGAAACTGCTTGTGAGATCTACTCTGTGGTAAGACCTCCACTGTCACCAACCTGAATGTCAACAGGTCACACGTGGAACTTAAAATACAGTGTGTTGCTGCGTGTATGACTCTACAATGATAATAAAATATATTTTGTTCCGTCTTTCTGATGCTGCACAGGATGATGAAAGGGTGAGTGCAGGTTCCTGTTTCTCTCACATTTTTTATCCGACTTTGCTCATTTAGCCACAGCAGTAACGCAAAAGTAGAGAACCTCATGAGATATGAGTAAAACTCACTGGCCGTGATAATTACTGAAGTGTGACCTTTTGTTTTAAGTGTGAGAAAAAATGTAATCCAACTAATGTGTTTTTAAATGCATTTTTTTAATCCTAATGAAGAAAGCACTGACTGTTTGTGTGTGTTTCCTCAGTGTCCTCTGAACCGCACTGCCTCAGAGGACGAGGACGACTGCAGTAACTGTGCAGTCGGACCCCCAGGGCAGCGCGGCCCACCAGGCCGCATGGTAATGCACACACCTACGCACTTGACTAACCAAAACCTCCGTAAAACATGTCTTCACCTTTTTGTCCCCATGTTATTTTCCAGTAATGCATCTGCTCCAACAGAAGGCAGAGGTTATTACACTGTACAGACTTTATATCGCAATGGATTATGTAATTAACAAACGGAAGAAAGACCACAACTTGAACTCCAGAACTATAAAGCTGCTAATACATACGTTTCTTCTGTCCAAATTCTTCTTCCAATGATCTTAAATGACCTAATAATTGAATATGTCTTTAGTAGGTATTTGATCATAAATCAAATAGACATTGGATAAAATTGATACTTGAGAGCAAAGAGTCAAAGGATCATCAAAGATACTGCATTTCACTGTGAGGGGAACATGAATGTCTGTGACATACATCATGTGACCTACCTCACTCTCCACAACCATCTATAATACACACCCATCTTATCTATTGGTGGTCTATTTAAGCAGAGAGAAATTTCCCATCATCCCCTCTTGGTCGCACTGTTGCTGCAGTATCGCTACCAGTTGCTTCAGCCCCTCCACAAGCCCAGCATCCACCTGTAGGCTCCAACGGAGGGTTACAAGTATTTGCTCATCACTCCCATAATTCATGTGTAAACACTTAAACTGTTCTAATGCTGCAATAAATGCTGCAATAAATGTTAAATGAGTTCTCATTGCACTTCACATGATCGTTGTCAAGACATTTCACCCAGTGCTACAAATGTCAGCCTCTTGGTACTTATGAAAAGTCCGTTAATTTTCAGATTTTATGGAAGCCTAAATATCTGTATATCAAATGTTATAGCTATTCATCCAATAATTGTTGAAATATGTCAGTCTAGGCAGACGTACTGAACAGACTGTCAGACCATAGATCCGTGCCACCAGCACGGCTATTGAAATGTGTGTGTGTGTTGTTGTGATTCCAAAGGGTTTCAGAGGACAGAAAGGAAGGGAAGGACCACCGGGACCTGATGGTAAGCCTGTAAGTGCTGATCAGTTCCTTCTACTGTATCTTTTAACCTCTTCATGCTGTTGTCACCAGTCTTTGAGATACATGCTCATGTTGGAAGTGGTTTCTGTCCCCAGGGTAAGGACGGGAATCCTGGGGCTCATGGCCCTCCTGGATTAACAGGGTTGAAGGTAACACGCCTACACATTACCTTTCAACATCTACCAGCTATTCACAATTTCTACTTGGATTCAGCTGCTACATATGTCATCTTTACATTTCCCTTATTAGTTTGTTGAAGCACCAATGTGAGTGTCAGTAGGTCAGCGCTTGAAGACTCCTCAACCTTCGGTCTCACTGTTTATGTATGATTCCCCGGTTTAACTTAAAAAAAGATTTTACGTCAGTTATTGAGCTTTGCCATTTTTAATTGGTAAACAAACCAATCAATCCGTGTGTCTTCATGTTATGACCATTGAAATGCACTGAATACCAAAATGCTTCTTATCACTTAAAAAAATTCTGCTGCACAATTAGGACCTCCAAGGGTTTCCATTATCATATTTTCTAAGCCGTATAATTGATTTTTAAAGTAATAGCACCGCTTGTTCAACTAAGTCAACACTTTTCTGACTTTGGATTTGAGTTCTTACCGATTGTCTTGACTTGGCTTGGCAGGGTGAAGGGGGCCCAGTTGGACTGAGAGGGGAACTTGGTCTAAAAGGGGACAAGGTAAATCCTTACAGCAGCAGTTGAATCTTTACTGTAGCTTTTCTGATCTGCAGCCGGTACTGACAGTCCCCCTATGCTACTGATGTTTCTCAGGGAGACAGAGGGCAGCCAGGCTTACTCGGTGAACCAGGACTCCCTGGACCCAAGGTGAGATTACAGCTTGTAGACTATAAACCTACAGTGCCTTGCATAAGTATTCACCCCCCTTGGACTTTTTCCCATTATGTACTGTTACTAACTGGAATTCAAATAGACTTAAATAAACTTTTTCCCATTTGATCAACAAAACATGCATAGTACTTTGGAGGTGCAAAACTAAATTTTATTATGACACAAACAATAATGAGAACAAAAAAGTTGACATCTGTTGGGTGCATAAGTATTCACCCCCCTGTGTCAATACTTGGTAGAACCCCCTTTCGCTGCAATTACAGCTGCAAGTCTTTTGGGGTATGTCTCTACCAGCTTTGCACATCTAGAGATGGAAAGGTTTGTCCATTCTTCTTGGCAAAAAAGATGAAGCTCAGTCAGATTGGATGGAGACCGTCTGTGAACCGCAATCTTCAAGTCTTGCCATAGATTCTCTATTGGATTGAGGTCTGGGCTTTGACTGGGCCATTTTAAGACATTAACATTCTTTAATCCAAACCATTCCTTTGTAGCTCTGGCTGTATGTTTAGGGTCATTGTCCTGCTGGAAGATGAACCTCCGCCCCAGTCTCAAGTCTTTTGCAGACTGCGTCAGATTTTCTTCAAGGATTTCCCTGTATTTGGCTCCATCCATCTTTCCCTCTATTCTGACCAGTTTCCCTGTACCTGCTGAAGAGAAGCATCCCCACAGCATGATGCTACCACCACCATGTTTCACTGTTGGGATGGTGTGCTCAGGGTGATGGGCAGTGTTGGGTTTTCGCCACACATAGCGTTTTGCATTGAGGCCAAAAAGTTCAATTTTGGTCTCATCTGACCAGAGCACCTTCTTCCACATGTTTGCTGTGGCTTCTGGCAAACTCCAAACGGGATTTTTTATGGATCCCTTTCAACAATGGCTTTCTTCTTGCCACTCTTCCATAAAGGCCAGATTTGTGGAGTAGACGACTAATAGTTGTCCTGTGGACAGATTCTCCCACCTCAGCTGTGGATCTCTGCAACTCCTCCAGAGTAACCATGGGCCTCCTGGTTGCTTCTCTGATTAATTTTCTCCTTGTCCGACTCTTCAGTTTGGGTGGACGGCCTCCTCTTGGTAGGTTTGCGGTTGTGCCATATTCTTTCCATTTTCTTATGATGGATTTTATGGTGCTCAGAGAGATGTTCAAAGCTCTGGATATTTTTTTATAACCTAACCCTGCTTCATATTTCTCCACAACTTTATCCCTGACCTGTTTGGTGAGCTCCTTGGTCTTCATGATGCTGTTTGTTCAGTAATGATCTCCAACAAACTCTGAGTCCGTCACAGAACAGGTGTATTTATACTGAGATTAAATTGCAGACAGGTGGACCCTATTTACTAATTATGTGACTTGCAAATGTGACTTGTGAATGCAATTGGTCGCACCAGATCTTTGTTAGAGGTTTCACAGTAAAGGGGGTGAATACATATGCACTCAACACTTTTCAGATTTTTATTTGTAAATAATTGTGAAATCCATGTAATATTTCCCCCCACTTCCAAATGATGCACTATTTTGTGTTGGTCCATTACATAAACTCACGATGAAATACATTTTAATTTGTGGTTATACCATGACAAAATGTAGAAAAGTCCAAAGGGGGTGAATACTTATGCAAGGCACTGTAACTGCTGCCAGTGTTCCTCAGGTAGGAACCCTCCTTACCGAAACTCAAGGAAACCCATCTGTTATTGTTAGAGTCCTGTCCGTGCCAGAAGAATTTTGGTTGAGTGACGCTTTTAAAACAATCCTTTTTTTTTAATTTATACCTTAATATATCTCTATACTGGTAGCTGCTGCTTAATCTGGTTAACACTGAACAAAACAGAATTTATAGCTCCCGCACTTGCATCAAACCTTTATTGTGAAGGACAGCCAGATGCTATTAACACAAATAATGTGAGGTTTAAATAATTATTTGAACATATAAATGATTATATTTAGGGATGCACCGATTTATCGGCCGAACATCGGTAGCGGCCGATATTCGCCTCGTTTACTGATATCGGCTTATCGGTAATAAACTTGACTTTCACCGATATCATTGGCCGATGTTCATGTTTGTGGTAAAACCGCTGGGCACGTGCCGCGGCTGGGGGAGCAGTCGCTCCGTCGCCCTCCTCTCCGCCCCGCTGGAGGCTCAGTGTGCGGCACCGGGAGGTCCTCATCCGGTGGCACCTCACGGCGTCACTGGTGCGGGGGCTTTCTTTCTCTTGGACCGGGGGCGGTGTCCATCGCCGGCGCGGAAAGCGGGCCGTTGGAGGGTACCGGGGTACGCGGTCAGCGGGGGCTACTCTGGACGCGTGTCGGGCCCTTCTCGCGGATCACCTCAGCTACGGCGACCGCTGGGGGAACCCTCCGTTCGCGCGGGGGGGGGGGGGCACCCTGCGGTGCGCCTCGGCTGGCGCCTAGCAGCTGACTGAGAACTGGTGCGGACCAGGGGAATCCGACTGTTTAATTAAAACAAGCATCACGAAGCGCCGAGGTGGGTGTTGACACGATGTGATTTCTGCCCGACACTAAAAACAGGTAAAACTGAGGAGGGCTTGTTAAGTTATCTTGACTCACGCAGTGTAACTTGGCGTAAAAAGTATGAGCGTAGCGTCTGTTTAAGTATTTTATTCTCATGTGCACCGGCTCTATTCATCCGTCTCATGCACAGGTAACAAGGGAATTGACAACATACCTCATACACACAGAAGCCGTAACACATCTAATAAACGGGCAATACTGCTACCGTAAATCAATGAGAAGAGCGTTCTCTATAATGATACTTTAACAGGGCTGTTTTAGACAGGGTAACAAGGTGCTGTTTTAAATTATCCTTGTGGTATGTTGCAGTCATTTCATTAAGATCCCAATGAACCATTTCAACTTGCAGTAAAATGGGCATAATATGTCTCTGTTAAATAAAGTTTAGTTAAATCAATGATTGTTTCATAAATCTGATTCAATTTGTGCTCATTAAAAGATAAGAGTGATGAAGAGCTGACATTTTTTTAAATAGTGCTTTTTAAATAATGATTTAATTATTTTTCTGGCACAAAAGGGTGAATGAATAACAACAAAAAGAAAAGAAACAAATATCGGTATCGGTATCGGCTATCGGCCAGATTGATATTTTAAATATCGGTATCGGCCAAGAATTTCCATATCGGTGCATCCCTAATTATATTCTATACATATAGGAGCCCAAATTGTAAATGAATGAAAATCCTACCTATACAATCCTTAGTATATCTGCAAAGTTTGAGAGGTCCAGGTTTAATTAACTCCAACTGTAGATGTGGTAGGGGAGAGCGGGGTAATGTGGGACATCGGGTAATGTGAGACACCCCCTGTATCTAGGCAACGGAACACATTTGTGGTCATGTGACCATTATGTTTTCAAGCCCCTCCCATTCCCCCCTTGCTATGAAGGAGAAGTTGGTGCTGGTGCTGTGGAAAGTATGTTTTTTAACAAAAATGTGTTTTTTGCATGTAAAAGTAAATTTTCTTGCTTTGAACTTAATCAACTGTTGTGTCAAAACAAATTGATTCAGGTAGAAAAACTTGTATCATACATGTTGATGAACTTCCAACATATAAAACCATGTGATTGATGCTAGCTGAAGATTAGCCTGAATTGCTAAGAGATGTTGTTTTTCTAAAACGGTGGCTGTGGGGCAAAGTGGGACAAATGCTGCACAAGTTAAGTTTAGTCTTAAACATATTTAAGTGTTATATTACATTATATATGTTTTATTTTTAATGTCATAAACATTGTAGAAAAGCCATCATGCCAAGAAACTATACATCAGGAAGACAACATGGGGCCAAACACCCCTCGCAGAGATGGAGAGTGTAGCCACTGAGGTCATGCAAGGAAAGAAGTCCTTAAGAAAAGCTGGAAGGGATAGAAATATTGATAAGACAACCCTCAAAAGATTTGTAAAGAAAAATGAGAAAGGGAAAGTAAAATCAGTAGCCTGGGGTGCAGTAGCTGAGGTAAAGAGAATATTCACAGATGAGATGGAGGAGGAGCTGGCCAAACACTTGAAACAACTAGCTGACCAGTTCCATGGCCTTGCTCCAGTTAAGTGCCGTGAACTGGCATTTGAATACGCAGAGAAAAACAATATCCCTGTCCCTGCCCATTGGACAGAGAAACAATGTGCAGGTAAGCTAGGGTGTGCAAGAGATCACATGAATCATAATAATCATAAATGTGCTTAATTGACCAATCCCCATGATTCTGTTACTAGTCCGATATTAGTGGTTGTCAATCTAGCTGTCGGGATTTTAACTATGGTAGTTTTAAAGTGGAAAAAGTAAGTGGACCACTTTACCCCGTAGCCGGGGTAAAGTGGGACACAAGACCACTTTTTTTAAAACAATCATATTTTCACTGCCCTTTGTCCTGAAGAGATTCTGATCATTTCCATTGCTAGAAAACATCCTGAATTAATGGGAAATGTGTAAATTTTACTGATATATCATTTTAGCTCACCTAGAGGGGAGCAAATGTAAAAAATTTCGCACATTACCCCGCTCTCCCCTACTTGTTGCTATCCGTGTCAGTTTAGTGATGAGCATTGTGGGATATTATGTCTTGTCAGCTACTAACTACTTAACCACAAAATGAATTGAAAATGCATAAGGAGACAATGTGAATCTATGTGTGAATGGATGAATGTCGCTTGTTTAGCACTTTGAGTTGTCAACGAGACTAGAAATGTGCAACATAAATGCAACCATGTACAATTTACCATATACGCATTTTTGTAATCACTTCTAATGACCTAACAGAAACATTTTTCACCAATTTACAAAGCATTCAAAGTAGTAATCTAGGCCCTATTATTAAGTGCTTTAATTTTATGTTAATGTTTTACATAGGGTCTTCCTGGAGAGACGGGTGAGGCAGGACCTCCGGGAGAGGCTGGATCAATGGTAAGATCGAGTTCTGTTTACGAGTCAAAGTGAAAAACCCTAAACACGTTTGGCCAGATACTACACTAAATAATTTAAATGAAGTAAAGAGACAGAAAGGAATGCCAATTCTGGTGCTTTGGCTCCCAAGTTATTCAGACAAACAAATGCTATTATAGTGTTGGATTTGGCTCTGAGTGTGTGTTGGTTCTCCAAACAGGGGGAGCCAGGACTACCAGGCACCGGTGGACTGGTCGGGCCACCAGGAAAAAAGGTTAGTGTGGACTCTGGCAGATCAGGTCACACCTCACAGTCAATGTTGGACATCTTGTGCAAAAAACACAGAAATCAATACTCTGCTGCTCTAACAGCCTCCACTCTTCTTCAAATGCTTTCTTGAACATTTACTGAACCTGGACCAAAAAGAGATGGGCCGAACCATTAAAACAGCCCCAGACCAAAAGCACATAACGGTTGTGTACACATGGATACCCACATATAGGGATCTTTTACAAAAATGAAATTACACCTCAATGCGTTCACAAATCTAAAATATTCAGAAATTGTATAGTATACAATGAAGTACAAGAAAAAAATTAGGGAAGTTCTAGTTTTCAAACAACTCCCCTTAATTCTCTGACTGGAGGAATTTTAAAGCTGTGCCTTTGTGATATCCACTGCTGTTCTTTGCTAACTGGTACCACAGAGGGAAAGTGAGCAGCTTGCTGTGTGTGAAAGCGAATCAACCCGCCAACATCCTTTCCCATGTACGACATAAAAGTATCAACCTCAGTGTAAATCACAGTAAATCTGAATACTCTCTCCTCTTGTCAGTTAATGACCCTGACACCACTGCAGGAGTATGTGGGCCATGTACAGTTATATGGGATGTCCCCGGTGTGGTAACTTGAAAAGAGCAAGTGGCTAAATGAAAGAGCACTTGCTCACATGTGCAGGCAGGCGAGCACGCCCACCAGCTACAAGTGCGCGATGCTATTTTAAGTCTCCTCTGAAGTCTTCTGACCGCTCCGGCAGTTTGACTCGCAGCCGCACTGCTCAGTAATTTAGGACTCTTCCTGTTATCATAATAAACTGCTTTCCCCGAGAGTCTGGAAGTGTTCTACACCAAGTGGAGGGTGGTAGTACACAGGGAGTAGGAACAGTTGGTGTCCATGTGTGGACTTGTCAGGGGGTTGCTGGTGGTGGTGGTGAAGAGGGTGTGTGTTGGGAAAGCCAGTGAGCAGACTGTTGTGTTACTTTTAATCAACTTCAATGTGTATACCAACAAGGTTAATCAATTCAATCGATCAGGAGAATTATCTTCATTACTTTAATTATTTCATATTTCTAGTGGACAATAATTGAACAAGGATAACATTAAAAATATTGAACTTTTATATCAAATATATCACCCAGATTATTTACTGAACAAATATATCTACAATACTAAATTTCACATAAATTTCACAATTCCACATGAGCTCATCTCAATGATAAAGAGGTGGGTTGTCTGCTCTCTGCTGTCAAAACCCTGACGTCCCGGTGCTATATGAACCTCACACGACTTCCCCGCATTAGAACATAACGCTACGGCTGGAAGTGCATAAATTGCTGGTAGACATGAGTTGTGTATAAACCCCAGAGGTTGTTCGACAGTAATTAAAGGATGTTGAAAATTATTGTCTTTATGCAGGATACTAAATGCCATGGATACAGTCATCTACCAGGGCTTTCCCCTGCTTTACAGACATTAACTGCTTATGGAACCAGTCAGAGAGATATTTCCTCATGTACTAGTACAAAGTAGACTCGAACTTAGTTAGATATCAAAATGGACATATTGCTGGACTACAGTTTCTGACAGATATGAATATTCTAACAGAATAATGTTTCACAAATAAAATACAGTATCCCTAATATTTTTGAATACAGAATATTAACATAAAGTTGTCTCTGTCCTATTTAGCGCCAACATTAAAACCCATCGCATTTTATTATCAATAGTAATCCAATCGTATAATATATATATAATCGAATGAAGGACTTATAATTGCAAAGGAGTATTTTTGTACTTTTCATATTACAATCAGATGTGTAGCATTGTGCACGTTGATAAAATACCCTAATACGTAGGTAATAGTTTTGTATCTATATGAATTTGGAACTGTCCAAACCCATGGGCCCATTTCATGTCTGTGTGAATAACTAGTTCCATGTCTTGGCTGTGTGGAGCCTGTGTCCTGCTGCTAGTGGTTTCCTCCCATGATTCAGTACGCAGCTGAACACAAAAGCTTGTGAGACTGACAGGACCACCGGATGCTCCACTTTCCTGGAACAAGCTGGTGTTGATCAGACCTGAGTGACATCATAGACGCCGCAAGACCAACAAACAGACCGAATTTCTTCCCGCAACAATGTCAGGGAACATTAAGCGTCGTAATGATTTACAGGAAACCGTCTGATGTTTACAGAACACAGGGTCGTGTGCTGTAAGGGCTAATTGGTTGTTGGGTATAATGTTGGGGTTAAAAGGGCACCGTTTAAATGCAGAGCTTTGCCCGGATTGTCAGACTGAAGGCTGTTAGATGAAGTAGAATCTGAGGCTGCTGCAGTTTCTGAGATGTATCTTCCCACACTGACTTCATTCTCTTGCTCTCTCCTACTTCTCCTGTTATGACACTTTAAATCATCATTCGGTATCGGACGTTTTCAGGGACTCAAACTTTCCGATGTGTGAACCAAACTGGCCCATTATGAATAGCTGCAGCAGACATATAAATATTTTTATTTTTTATTTGAGGTACTTTGGGTACATGTTATTTTTTCTTCTAATATTTGTTGAAGTCTGACAAGGACATTTACCTTGGAGAAGTCTGCGTGTAAATACACCAGCATGGCACGTCTAACAAGGTCTCTGTTCAGCTCCAGCACGAAAAGTCAACTGAGCAGAGACACGATTCTTTCTCGAGCTACAGTGAAGTGAGTCCGGAGCATGTGAGGCTTAGTGAGTGTGATCACAGCTTCATCAGAGAAAACTGTTGGACAAGTATTCATGTTACAGACCATGACAGCCCTTTATGTTGCTTGTGACCAGGCTCAGGACTAAGGGCATTATTTTTGACTGTTATTAGTATTCACTGTTTTATTTTTTAATAAAAGAGCAGAGCCCTGCAAAAGTAGCTTCAGTTGTTTTTCGTCTTCTGTTATTTGCCCGGTAGAGTCATCCCATATAAAATGCGTTACCTGCTCAGTGTTTGGCCGTTTCGGGTTCCAACTACGGACTTCTATAGGGCATAAAGAGACAGAGCGTAACCAGAAGGTTGGTGGTTCGATTCCCGGTTCCTCCTATCCACATGTCAAGATATTAAACCCTTACAGCTGTGTGAATGGTTGGTGATCCATGCAGCATATAGCGCTGCATGGATTTTTGTTTGATATACAGGCCATTTAATTCAGGGAATCATTTACTTATAAACTCCTCAAATATGTTGAAATGGATCTAAGGTCATAGGGATGCTTGTTAATCATTTGGAGCTTTTAACTGTTTCTTGTCGTCTGATCGGACAGTTCTTCACCCATATGCTTTGCTCGCTGACTTTATATTCACCTATGATGTTTATTATAAACGTACGACTCCTGTAAGTCAGGACCAGCGCTCCACAAAGGCCACATGCTCTCTCCTGTCTGAGGAAAACTGTGGGATTTTAATGATTCAAGGAGGAGTTTACATTATAAATAAAGTAACATTTTATCCCTGCCACAATTGTCTCATCAGAATAGGGCCAGTAAATACACCTGAAATAATATCACTTCATACACAACTACCAAGGAGTAGACACTCAGTGAGAGTACAATGGTAGAAAAGAAATATACAGTACATGATATACAGTATACTGTATGTGGGTGCGTGTTTGTGTGTAAAAACAGTTGTGATCTGCGCAGAACCAAATTACCCACCAGCGTGGTCACTGCCTGAGGAAAAGATTTTCCATCGACTATAAGGAATTTATGTGTACCCATCCATGACAGCTCCATTGAATGTTAATGAGGCCTACACTTTGATATAGTGTACAAGGCTTCAGGCTAGCGGCCGCCTGATCTTTAATCACACACACAGACACACACATACATACAACAAAAATTGCACATAAACAGTAAACTGCTATCTTTCGGGAACATTGGATTTGATGTTTGCCACTCGAGTGAAGAAAGTTATCTGCTTTGTGGTGGTCGTGGGTCTATTATTATCTGGTATAGAGATTTCCACACCCAAAATTATGGATTTTCAGATGTAGCTGTGTGAGGTTTTAATGTAACAGAGATAAAGACAGTGTCTGTCATACGCTCTTTCCCTGTAATTAAACAGTATACGTTTAATCTGTAAGGAGAGGTTTGGAAAATGTTTCAGCGATCAAAATGTAAATTCTCTTTTATATGTTCTTTACAAAAATAATTAACAACAGTAGCAGAACTTTGTTTCCAAGCGTTAAGTGATAGTGGGATGCCATTAAATATGTTGCTTAATCACAAAAAATACATGACAATAGTCTTTGTAAAGATACTACAAAGAAGCCGCTGTGGGTTTAAGCCGAGTTTATTTTAAACTGCTATGCTTGTAATTTAGCAGCAGGTTCAGAGACCTGCTAATGTGAAAGTTACAGCCTCTGCATCACTCAGGCTGTTAGAGGTCCAAATCATCAGTTGTTCACCACGAGAACAGATTACAGAGCCACGGGGGGTCACATGGCTAAAAAAGAAAACTCTGATGTGGTCAACTATAAACTATAAATGGATGCAACCGAACTACAAGGTTTTGTAACTGGACTTTAATAGCTGTTAACCTAGTGAATTAGTTAGTTAGAATAAGGACTTTGATTCAAAAACAGCAGGTGCATAATGGCATTTTATAGTAAAAGACATACAAGTTTATATTTACCATACAAACAAAATGTTGCCTATTCAAATCAAATCTGAAGCAAAGGCTCTTTAAGTTAGGTTTGTTGTTATGGATGTTGTCATCGAATCTTTGCTTCTTTGGGATTGTATTTATAAACATGTGCTGCTGCATAGAGCTAAAACCAATTGTTTCCAATTGTGTTTTCCTGCATTATTTTGTTGACTAAATGCTCCTTAACAAAGAAACATATGTTTCAGGATTTTGTAGTAATTTAATTATTTGTTGTTGTTATTATACAAAATAAGTTCTTCAACATGACTCATTTTTAGAATTGGTAACAAAATAACAGCATACCATCTGGGTCATATCTATTTAACAACCTACAGCAAGTAAATATATAAATTCAATATTTAATTCCTGGCAACGGAGGTAAATCTGATATATCTTGTGTTGGGAAAGAAAAAATTTAAGATTTTCTGTAAATGCAAAGAACCATATAACCCTTCAAGGTTTGTCTTTGACTTTTAATCAAAGGACTGGTTATTTCCTAACACTGTCAATCCACTTTTATTCTGCTGATTTATTCATTTAAGAATTTCATCTCCATAAACGTCAAAATGGTCCAACTGCCAATCACCAGACCTTCTGTCTAAGTAGTATATGAGAAACTTTGACTTTCAGAGCCCTGTTTGCTATAAAAGAAAAGAAAACTGCCACTTGGCTTCTCAATAGAATATCACCAGAGGAATACATTGTCCTGGAACAATGTAAAAGCTGTAGCATCATACATTAAACTTTTTGTAATGAGGTCATTAATCATGGTGATTATGGAGGCGCATTAGTTTGCAGTTTTACTCACTTGAATGCACAGAGTGAGGTAAATGAGGCACATCCCTCGACACATACTGACCTCCCACCCCAAAACGCACACAGCACATGCTGTTTATAATGGTAGAGTGCATAGACAGGCCTCCTGGAGTCAAGTGACATCATGTGAGGTTAGACTTAATCAGCCAGTCCTGCACTCGCTGACAGTCGGCTTCCCGTTGGATCTATATTTGTCCCGGTGGACAGACGGTCCTGTGGCCGTTGGCGAGATTCTATAGAGCAGGGGAGGAGCATGGTAAAAAAAGGATGGGGTCGAAAAATATAAGGTATATTTAGTCTGTTTATATCTGCTTTTAATTTACCTTTCAGTCAGAAAGACTTATGTCAAGACACTTCCCATGACACTGTGGGACGTACTCTGGCTAAATGAGGGAAAATTTAATTACATAATTTCTGCCAGTGCAAAGACCAAAGTGTCATGGAAAGGCTAAAAGCAGAAGCTAAATAATGAGTCAGCAAAATCGAATGGCTAACAGGAAAAGTGAAAGCAGCAGGGAAGTTGAAGTCCAAATGGGAAAAATACATGGATATAAATACATGTATATATTCTTATTATGTAAATCCATTCATAAATTTGTCATTTTAAGGTTTCAAATCCCATTATTTATCCATTCACTATTTGTTTGAGATACATTATAAATGTACATTTACATTTTTGGTTTATCAACAACTCAACAGGTTGAATGAGAGTAGGGAAAAGGTCACATGCACACTCATAAACCTATGGGAATTAAATTCCTTTAATACATAATTTTGAATCCCATTTTAAATTAAATCAATCAATTAATTAATACTTTTGTAATTTAAACAGATTTTTGACACTTTTGGTCCTCCCAAATAAGCCAGAGCACTGTGACCAACAAATGATCGTATTTACCTGAACGTGCCAATCAACCAAAGGGCATGTTCAACAAATCCAGTATCCCTCAGTGTGAAGTGGTTGATACAGCTTCAAAGAATTCTCAGAGATCCCAGAGCATCTGAAGGCTTCCTCAGGCCAGATGGGATGTATAATCCCTCCAGCTTGTTCTGGGTCTTCTCTGGGGTCTCCTCCCAGTTGGTTGCACCCAGAAAAAACACTAAAGGGAGGCCAGGAGTAATCCCTATCAGATCCTTAACCACCTCAACTAGATCCTCTTCCACAGGCTGTAAAGCAAACTCATTTCACCTGCTCGTATATGCTATGTCTTTCTATCGGTCTCTCCTCAAACCTCATGGCCTCTGGTGAGGGTTGGAACATGGACTGAACGGAAACTCAAAAGCTTCAAGAGCTTGTTTCTTCCTACCACAGCCGTCAGGTACATTTCCTGAATATCGGCTAAAGCTGCAAAATCAGCCTGTCAATCCCACATTCTGTCTTACCCCCCCAACTCGTGAGCCAGCCCTGAGATACTTAAAGTATTTGACTAGCGGCAGCTACTGACTCTCACAGTAGAGTAAGTGAGCTGCTGCATATTTCTCCTCTGTTATAAAAACGTCTGGTCAGTCACACACTCTATTGTGTATTCTTGTATTCCTCTGCTTGGTGTCTTTATCTTTTATTGACGTTTTTTCCAGATCTTCAATTTGAACTAATCTAACCCGAGTTCCGACGTCAAGCGGTTACAGTCTTGTCAGTCTTTAACAATATGCGGCAGGCTGAAGTGGCAGATTCGTCTGCTTACATGAAAGGACAGTGTCAGAGCACTTGTCTATTTTCTCTTGTTCTAGACCTTGAGAGATTTATGCCATCTTGTCGTTTATTGGACTGTGGTGGGCGTCTTGGCTGTGTAATTATGAGGTCTGCTGCTCTTACGGGTTTATGTGCGTAGTGTGGCGAGACGCTTCAAAGGAAAACAGACGCAGTGAAGGGCTAATTCAGTTGTTTCCCCGCTGCCAACATTTAGAAATCTGCACTTTAAATACATGTTGGTGAGACCTGGTACCCTCAGTGTCTGCATAGGCTCAAAGAGAGGGAAAGTGCCTCATACCTGCATGGCGTCATGCTTGAGGAGCTGCGCTAAACCAGGGCTAAAGTTAGATCATAGATGGGCTCAGGTTAACAGGATCAGATAGAGCAGATGAAAAAGGAATCAACAATTAGTCATCTTCATGTGTTTCCACCACAGGAACTTTCCCCCAGTAAGTAGGAACCTTTACAGGAACTCTGTAGGATTCCACCTGAGGATCCATGGCATAAATTAAGTACAGGTGAAAGTG